>NC_084752.1:38703574-38868574 GCF_033978785.1 Entelurus aequoreus | reverse complement strand
TAGCAGATCTATTCTATGTGTCATACTTGATCATTTCGCGATATTGCCATATTTTTGCTGAAAGGATTTAGAATAGAAAAACGACGATAAAGATAGCAACTTTTGGTATCTGACAAAAAAAAGCCTTGCCCCTACCGGAAGTAGCGTGACGTGGACAGTTGAACATATCCGCAAAGCTCCCTATTGTTTGCAATGATGGCCGCCAGATCTGAGAGCGATTCTGACCGAGATAGCGACAATTTCTCCATTAATTTGAGCGAGGATGAAAGATTTGTGGATGAGGAAAGTGCAAGTGAAGGACTAGTGGGGAGTGGAAGCGATTCAGATAGGGAAGAAGCTGTGAGAGGGATAGAGCCATATCGCTTTGAACCCGACGCTGATGAAGACGGTCAGGAGGACGCTGCTGCTATTGATGCTGGAGGAGCACACGACATAGATCGCCTTGAGAATACAGAATGGTAATATGTTATTTATTTATAGACTAGTTTTAGTTTGTGGCCTAGTCTTGCACTGTTACTGTTAGTGTTACAACTTACACCCCAGGCCTATCTATACACTAAGTATCTATCATTGACACAATGTGTTACTGTTAGTGTTACAACTTACACCCCAGGCCTATCTATACACTAAGTATCTATCATTGACACAATGTCAAACCTAATTAATTACCCATTATTTCTATGGGCCACAGCTCCATATACCGGCAATACTAAAAATATGCATGCAGATTAATAAGATCCACAACAAGACAATGATAATATTAATTATTCCACATGTTTGCAGATTGCAGGTGTCAATAATATGAATTGATTTACAAATATTATGAACATTTCTATTTCCAGGTGTACATGTCAAAACTGTGTGAACATGGAGACAGTGGCTGAGTGTGTCTGCTGTAGTGAAATAGAGGCAGTGACCAGAACGATGGAGGAGGAGGGGGTGAAGACGTGCATCATAGACCACCATGGCTTTCCATCTGTGTGTCTGGATGAATGGGTGCTGCAGACAGCGTATAACGCCTACAAACAGCAATATGGCATGCTGCAGCAACAGCAAAATGAGTGAGGCACTAATAAGTTTAAATAATTCTTTATTCTATCAACCTTTGGAAGATAAGTCAGAATGAGCACTTTCTTATCTTATTCTTATTCTGTGAAATGTACTGTGCTACAATGCACATGACATTATATATCATAGAAGTATTACATAGATGGACCGTAGATGTCAACAATATTTACAATTTACTGCAACAGTAAATGACAAATGAATAGAATGCATGACAATGTCTTTTGAATCTCAGAGAACAGTGAGTCACTGTGTATCCATGTCCGGATAATAACAGCTGCCATCATTTGCTACTTGCAGGCGGAGACGACACACAGCCTATCGACAGTTTGTCCGCTTCTGCTGGGGATATCTGGGAAAGGACATAAGGGTGGTACTACCAGCTTGTGTAGTACATAAGATTAGGACAACATTCCCATCGATGGACTACACGGGGTTCCAAGACGTGCAGTGACTGCAACAGAATCTACATGGCCACTGTACTTAATCAATAAAATCAATCAATCAATCAATCAGTCAATCAATCAATGTTTATTTATATAGCACTAAATCACAAATGTCTCAAAGGGCTGTACAAGCCACAACGACATCCTCGGTACAGAGCCCACATACGGGCAAGGAAAACTCACCCCAGTAGGACGTCGATGTGAATGACTATGAGAAACCTTGGAGAGGACCGCATATGTGGGTAACCCCCCCCCTCTAGGGGAGACCGAAAGCAATGGATGTCGAGTGGGTCTAACATATTAGTGAGGGTCCAGTGGAGCCAGCAGGAGGCCACCCCGAGCGGAGACGGGTCAGCAGCGCAGATGTCCCCAACCGATGCACAGGCGAGCGGTATACCCCGGGTCCCAACTCTGGACAGCCAGCACTTTATCCATGGTCACCGGAATAACCCCTCCACGTGGGGGGGGGGCAGAGGAGAAAAGAAAAGAAACGGCAGATCAACTGGTCTAAAAAGGGGGTCTATTTAAAGGCTAGAGTATACAAATGAGTTTTAAGATGGGACTTAAATGCTTCTACTGAGGTAGCATCTCTAACTGTTACCGGGAGGGCATTTCACACTTACCGAAGCGACTCCTGTGCTTGGCGATGGCTTCCTCCTTGTCTGGCTTCTCCAGTTCATCGCAGAGGAAGGGAGGCACATCCACAGTGACGCTGAGTGGTGTTCTCTCGTCAGGGGTCTGTCTGCAGCCAGCAACAACCTCCCTGATCAAGTCATCTACGTAGCCTGCAAAATACAATTGTACATGTTCCTGCTCACAACATAATATACTCATGGAGAGTGAAACTTGACAGTATTATTATCATGATACAAAGTGTCAAGTGTTTACATGTTTTGTGTCCTCTACACTTACGGTATGTTGGCTCTGTCGCGATTTTCTTGACCACATGGCCCCCTGCTTTATACTTCGGGTAGCGTACTGCATAGCGCTCAGCACCCGCTTGTGTAGTGGCTATAGGGCGGCTCGAATTTTCGTTCCAGTGCAGCCCAGCAAGCAGGTTCCTAGGTGTGGTAACAGAATAATGTAATAATTAGTACTAAAGTATGGCACACACTAGTGACACTTAGATTAGTGTGGAAACATACCTGCACAGCATTCCGATGTATGAGAAGACATACATTTTCGGTGCGAACTGTATAAGATAAAAGACACTTTATTCAGTCATGCGTCCATACAATGTGTGTGTAAATTTATAAATTGTTTGTAAATTTGAATACAAATGTTTGTGTATTAAACTGTTAATAGTCAGCTATTAAAGCTTGATCTCCTGCAGTAATGAAGCTGTTTTGTTTTCAATGTTAACACCACGCCAGAATTGTTTGCAATCTTTCTCACCAAGATGCCAGCCACTATGTTGGACCTCCAACATTCTCTTGCTTACACTGACTGTATCAAGGCTTCATTTAGTATGCTCTAGTATTTTGCTCCCTGGCCACCAAAGTCCTAGTGGCAGGTGGTAACCACCGACACCACCTACAGGCGATCAGTCTAATTCTCACCTGTATGATAAGGCTATGGAACGCCTCCACCTTGGAAGTCTGGTGTTCACCCGACAGCATGGCGATATCTTTTAGCAGGGACTTGTTGTTGACCACCTCCTCCAGTTTCACTGCTGAGCGTGAACCTAAACATAAATTTAAAATAGAACAACGTTTCTACAAAAATGTTCCAGTCAACTTAAACTGGTTATTTACTTACAAGTTTATCTGAATTTTTTGACTTTCAAAAGATGTGCAGGAAAATACTGCTAGTCCCTCACTGCTTTCGGGCAACTTATTTGCCTACTCACTTTGTTTGAGCCATTTCTTTTGCCGTTGCAGTTGTCCATGAGTACAAATTGGGAAGAGGTCGCCATGGTCCTTGTGGATGTTCTGAATGTGTCGCTCCACAGACTTCCACTTGGCAACCAGAAGTTCCCCCTCTCCAGGCGGTGTAGACACTGCTGCCCAGTAGAGGTGGTTGATTATACTTTGCACCCAGGGCTTCAGGTCTTCACAGTCCTTATGCTTGGCGATGGCCTTCAGTTTCTTTCCGATGGCTACAAACAGAAAAAAACAGAAATTTGTGGATTAAATACAATATCGCATTCATCTGATCACTGATATGTACACACTACTTCACAACTTGTCATGCATACAAATAATCCAACTAACATTTTGCAACATGCCAGATGTCATAGCAGTGCCGTGTATTGGGCATGTTTTCACGAATCCATTTAGCGATCTGTCTGTGTCGGTCTGTCACCAGCACCCCGACATCCAGGTCCCAGCTGATCAGCAGTTCCACCATCCTCTTCAGTCCTTCCATCTCCATATGGTAGCTGCCAAGACATTCGTTGCTCTGAAATATATATAACAGAAAAGGAATGAGCAAAGAAAAAAATGAAAAAGGGGCTTAGTATACATTGAAATGGTTAATGTTATTAGACAAATTTACTAGGATAATTCTGGAAAATCCCTTATCTGCTTATTGTGTTACTAGTGTTTTAGTGAGATTATATGGTCGTACCTGTACAACCTGAAGGTCGAGAACCACATTGGCCACAAGCTCCATTGTGGTGTAGGTACCGAACTTGGCGCTGTGTCCCGGACTGTCTGCTCGCCCATCACCACCAAGGACGAGGGGTCGGCCTTCCACCTGCAGCATGGTGAGGTGCGTCCGTTGCTGTTCCTCCCACACCTTTTTGATGGCTGGCTGCAGGATGAGCTCCTGGTGGTTGAAAAATGTCCTCTTCACATACGTGACCACTCCGATGCTGTTCAGCACTTGCAACACCTTGCCAGAAGATGCCCCAGCGAAGAGGATGCCAGCAGACAGCAGGATGTTGCCCGCGGCATAAGGGCCAATGTTTGGCTGGCTGCTCCAACTACTCCTCTGGTCACATGATGCACATTGAAGAGTCATGGTCAGCTGTGTACCGTTCGAATCCCAAGAAGGGCTTATGTCCTGGCTGCCACAGACTGGACAGTGACACCACTTGACGAGACTCTGGAGGCACGACTCAAAGATGATGTACTTCGGTTCCTTGTGGCAGCCCTCTTCACGCATCTGGTGAGTACATGGGCGATCTGGCGACCCGTCAGATTGACACGGATCCGATGTCGTTGACTCACTCGGCACATAGCTGTCATCGGAAGAACCACCAACAAAAGGCGCAGTGGGACTTGATGCTGGTCCTTCATCAAACAATGCAGGAGGTGGTCGTAGCTTGGCTTGCATTCCAGACACACCTGGAGCTGCTATGTTAGTCTGCATCTCGGGGCTGTCAGATGGAGCTGCTACACTTGACAATGGGACTTCACTAACCCTGGCCGGCCGAGCTCTAACCCTCTCGAGGATATCTGGGGTCACCTGGTGTCCTAGCAATAAAATCAAGCACAAGTTGTTTTATATAATCTGTTAAAATTAAACTAGAATCACATAATAATTATTGTCTTTGAATCACCTAATTTATCTGTCTACTCTACTCTGCACAGGCAGCGTGCAATGTGTACTGTGATGTGCAGAATCATGTTCGTCACCGAAATAGACATACCCTTTGATCTATGATGTATTTTCCCTGTTTGGGTGCTCTTGCTACTGGTCATTGCTGTTGGTGCTGTCCCAATCGGTACCCAGTCCGTCTGGCATCCTTGTTCTCTTGTATTTCCCTGGAAATGGAGAAACAGCTACATGTAATATGGATACCTCATTTACATTAATTATGAATACTTTTGGATTGGGCTTGAACTGTAATCCATTTGAACATTGATTAGGAAAACAAATCGAACCTGATCTTGATCGCCCTCCTCATCAGGCAAATCTAGTGCCATTGCCATTGGTTCATCCACCGCATCCGCCACTGATGCCGTAGTCGTACTGTCCATGATCTGATCTATTGTCTGTAAATGTACAAATGTACAATACTTTATATTATTGTCTATTGTAATCTATTGACAGTATTGACACTATTGACAGTAATGTCAGTAAATGTACGATACTTTATACTGCAGAAGAACTTGACTAGAACTTGAAGCAATAATTATATGTAGACTATTTTATTGTTAATTTATTTCATTGTTCATGGAGTAGTCCAGTGGTTCTCAAATGGGGGTACGCATACCCTTGGGGATACTTGAAGGTATGCCAAGGGGTACGAGAGATTTTTTTTTAAATATTATAAAAATAGCAACAATTCAAAAATCCTTTATAAATATATTTATTGAATAATACTTCAACAAAATAAATGTTTAGAATTAAGTTCATGAATCCAGATGGATCTCTATTACAATCCCCAAAGAGGGCACTTTAAGTTGATGATTACTTCTATGTGTACAAAATATTATTTATAATTGAATCACTTGTTTATTTTTCAACAAGTTTTTAGTTATTTTTATATCTTTTTTTCCAAATAGTTCAAGAAAGACCACTACAAATTAGCAATATCTTGCACTGTTATACAATTTAATAAATCAGAAACTGATGACATAGTGCTGTATTTTTTTTCTTTTTTTCAACCAAAAATGCTTTGCTCTGATTAGGGGGTACTTGAATTAAAAAAATGTTCACAGGGGAAAATCACTGAAAAAAGGTTGAGAACCACTGGAGTAGTCTATGACTGTGTGTGTTAGTTTTGGTTGATTGATTGAGACTTTTATTAGTAGGTTGCACAGTGAAGTACATATTCCGTACAATTGACCACTAAATGGTACCACCCCAATAAGTTTTTCAACTTGTTTAAGTCGGGGTCCACTTAAATTGATTCATGATACAGATATATACTATCATATATATACTATCATCATAATACAGTCATCACACAAGATAATCACATTGAATTATTTACATTATTTACAATCCGGGGTGTGGAGGTGGGGGGGTTTCAACAATTGAGAACAAAGAAATGGATATTGGAACAGTGTAGTCTGACTATGAAAACTGGATATCAAGATTCTTACCCTCTTCCTTTCCCTTTTGGCAAATGCAGACCTCATGTGCCCAGTCTGTCCGCTTGTGGAGGGGGTCGGGTGCTCCGGACTTGTCCGTGGTCTATCGAAAATAGTTGGCTTCGCACCTTTCTTCAGCACGAGTCGACGAGTGCTGATTCCCATTTCTGCCATTCGCAAGGGACCCTCTTCGAAACATGATCTTTCGAAATGTTCGCTGCATAATACACTGTACTTCGTATGTGTCGTCCAATCCAACCGTGTTCGCTTGACTTCTTTGTTCCATAGTAAAGCTTGGCCGCCATCTTTTGGGAAAAGAAACAATGAAACACCGGTTGTGTTTTGGTTTGTGTTGCTACATCCAGCAGCAACACACCGCTTCCCTACAACTCTCTTTTTTGCAGTCTCCATTGTTAATTGAACAAATTTCCAAAAGATTCACCAACACAGATGTCCTGAATACTGTGGAAATTAGCGATTAAAACAGAGCTGTTTAAATTGGGAGGGACCTATTCCAAGATGACGCGTTCAACTGCCTTCGTCACGCGCATACGTCATCATACCGCGACGTTTCAGCCGGATATTTCCCGGGAAATTTTAAATGTCACTTTATAAGTTAACCCGGCCGTATTGGCATGTGTTGCAATGTTAAGATTTCATCATTGATATATAAACTATCAGACTGCGTGGTCGGTAGTAGTGGGTTTCAGTAGGCCTTTAAACTTTAACAATTCAAGGTTTACAGTATAAACAGTATTAGAAAAGATACCCAGATATTGTATATATATATATATCCATCCCGCTCTGGCTCAGGATCAGCTACAGGCTATCCAGACCATAGTGGATGAACATTCCTCGGTATCAAGGATCCTCAGGAAGTGATCCCAAGATCACCTCTCGAGGACCTCTCCACTGTTCACACTTAAAAAAGAAAAGGAAAGTCACAGAAGTTGATCAGATGTAAAACAATACAAAATAAAAAGACACAAAAAATAAATAAATAAATAAATAAATAAGCAAATAAACCGTGGCAAGGCCATATCAGAAGTAACAAAAAAACCACAATAATAGTGTAGGATCAATACAGAAAATAATGAAGATAATAAAAAAGGAATAAAACTACAAAAAAGATGGCAGATACATTTGACAAGTTAAAAGTAGGAATGTCTAAGTCTATCAAATACATGAACCTTTTTTCATACTATGGTTTATATATATATTTTTTTTTATTGTTTTTTCATGGTAAAAAAAATACATTTGAAAAGTTAAAAGTAGCTTTATTGACGTTTGAGAATGTGTGCTGCCAGATCTCCGCCACCAGATGGAGCCCGCGGGCTCAACGTTGAGACCCGCCCACATTGAGTGAAAATAAGCCCCTCCTCGATCTGCGGGCTGCAGCCAGGGGCACTTGCCAGGGGTTACTCACGTAATTGACAGCAAGGCTACTACCTCAGCAGCCACACATCTTACACTGACGGTACAAATACCCAGAATCCCATGCAGCACTAACTCTTCCGCTCAACCAACGCACGGAGAGGGGGGGGGGGGGGGGGTTTGATGTGTGGGGGGATTTGGTGGTAGCGGGGGTGTATAATGTAGACCGGAAGAGTTAGGGCTGCATGGGTTTCTGGGTAATGGTTGTGTTGTGTTTATGTTGTGTTACGGTGGGATGTTCTCCAGAAATGTGTTTTTCATTCTTTTTTGGTGTGGGTTCACAGTGTGGCGCATATTTGTAACGTAACAATGTTAAAGTTGTTTGATACGGCTACCGTCAGTGTAAGCTGTGTGGCTGATGAGTAAGTATGCTTTGCTGTCTCCTATGTGTGCAAGTAATAACAACATGCAACATGTGGCTGGACACGTAACCCCTGGTTGCAGCCCGCAGATCGAGGAGGGGCTTATTTTCCCTCAACGTGGGCGGGTCTCAACGTTGAGCCCGCGGACTCCATCTGGTGGCGGAGATCCGGCACAGCACAATGACTTAATATGGAAAAAGGTTCATGTATTTGATAGACTTAGACATTCCTACTTTTAACTTGTCTAATATGTTTTTTTACCATGAAAAAAAAAAATATATATATATATATATATATAGACCATAGCATTTACCATGAAAAAATAAATAAATATATAAACCGTAGCATTTCCATAAGAGTATAGACACATATTATTTTGCACACTCAATTATATTAGCTAAGTCAAATAAACCAAAGACAGAAGACTTTGCATCATTGATTTTATTTTTCACCCCAGGTTAAAAATGTTTGATCTGTAAAGAAAAAAAAAATGTTGTAGCCTAGCCAAATACATTCCTTAAGCTTCCATAAATGTTTAACAATGGCAAGTAGCGGGCTCAACGTTTAGACCCGCCCACATTGAGGGAAAATAAGCCCCTCCTCGATCTGCGGGCTGCAACCAGGGGCACTTGGGCTGGACTGGCACACTGTATGTAAATGCTATAGAGGACAATTACTGCAGTGCAATTAGGGCACGCCCTTTATTTAGTAATTAGAGTGTAAATAGGATTATTTTTTCCCTGGGAGTAATCTGTGAGAGACACTGAGATCCATAAGTCTCCTGGGAAAATCGGGGGGGTCGGCATGTATGTAGCTGAGCCGCATCAGAGTGGTCAAGGAGCCGCATGCGGCTCCGGAGCCGTGGGTTGCCGACCCCTGCCCTACAACATGCCTTGACCACTAATACACCCCCATACCATCACACATGCTGCCTTTTACACTTTCACCCTAGAACATGTCTTGACCACTAATACACCCCCATACCATCACACATGCTGCCTTTTACACTTTCACCCTAGAACATGTCTTGGCCACTAATACACCCCCATACCATCACACATGCTGCCTTCTACACTTTCACCCTAGAACATGTCTTGACCACTAATACACCCCCATACCATCACGCATGCTGCCTTCTACACTTTCACCCTAGAACATGTCTTGACCACTAATACACCCCCATACCATCACACATGCTGCCTTTTACACTTTCACCCTAGAACATGTCTTGACCACTAATACACCCCCATACCATCACACATGCTGCCTTTTACACTTTCACCCTAGAACATGTCTTGACCACTAATACACCCCCATACCATCACACATGCTGCCTTTTACACTTTCACCCTAGAACATGTCTTGACCACTAATACACCCCCATACCATCACACATGCTGCCTTCTACACTTTCACCCTAGAACATGTCTTGACCACTAATACACCCCCATACCATCACACATGCTGCCTTTTACACTTTCACCCTAGAACATGTCTTGACCACTAATACACCCCCATACCATCACACATGCTGCCTTTTACACTTTCACCCTAGAACATGTCTTGACCACTATTACACCCCCATACCATCACACATGCTGCCTTTTACACTTTCACCCTAGAACATGTCTTGACCACTAATACACCCCCATACCATCACACATGCTGCCTTTTACACTTTCACCCTAGAACAATCCGGATGGTTCTTTTCCTCTTTGGTCCGGAGGACACGACGTCCACAGTTTCCAAAAACAATTTGAAATGTGGACTCGTCAGACCACAGAAGACTTTTCCACTTTGCATCAGTCCATCTTAGATGAGCTCGGGCCCAGTTAAGTGTTTCTGGGTGTTGTTGATAAATGGCTTTGACTTTGCATAGTAGAGTTTTAACTTGCACTTACAGATGTAGCGACCAACTGTAGTTACTGACAGTGGTTTTCTGAAGTGTTCCTATACCCATGTGGTGATATCCTTTACACACCGATGATGCTTTTTGATGCAGTAGCGCCTGAGGGATCCAAGGTGTGTAATATCATGGCTTACCTGCAGTGATTTCTCCACATTCTCTGAACCTTTTGATGATATTACAGAGCGTAGATGGTGAAATCCCTAAATTCCTTGTTGAGAAATGTTGTTGTTCAACAATTTGCTCAGGCATTTGTTGACAAAGTGGTGACCCTCGCCCCGTCCTTGTTTGTGAATGACTGAGCATTTCATGGAAGCTGCTTTTATACCCAATCATGGCACCCACCTGTTCCCAATTAGCCTGTTCACCTGTGGGATGTTCCAAATAAGACTTTGATGAGCATTCCTCAACTTTCTCACTCTTTTTTGCCACTTGTGCTAGCTTTTTTGAAACATGTTGCAGCCATCAAATTCCAAACGAGCTAATATTTGCAAAAAAAGAAGAAAGTTTCTCAGTGTGAACATGAAATATCTTGTCTTTGCAGTCTATTCAATTGAATATAAGTTGAAAAGGATTTGTTGTATTCTCTTTTTATTTAGCATTTACACAACTTCACTGCTTCTGGGGTTCATGAGTTAAGTAAGGCTCTACTTGTCCAGAAATGGGCTAGCTTGCTGCCAATATACACGGTCTTTGCTATTGTTATGTCACTGATTAGCATGAGCAATTTTACATTGAATTTCAACACCTTCAAATGTGTTAATTAAAACCACAACTGAGATGTATATTTACAATCAAACAGCTTGTGCGTAATAAATACAATACTTACAGTTTGAAGGCATTGTGGGGCGCAACAGACATCAAAGACTGAACTGAGCAGTACTACTGCCATCTAACGTCTTGGACTTGCAACTTAGTGTTATACCTGCAAATGAGACTCACACACGTGATATTGAAACAAGATACAAGAACTGGAAAGCAGCATTTTATTATTAAAACAATGTTTATGCATTAACAGTAAACAGTATTGGTTGAAATGTGGAGGATATCCACCCCTCACTACCACGTCAGCACACTTTAAGGCAAGAAGTGAAAAACGCTACTGGCCTCTTTTTTGAAGGTCTTCTTTAATCTTAGCGAGTGTCGTCCTGAGCTGCTCCACGTCCGCCATGAGGTTGGATATTTTCACCTTGTCTTTTTTCACTAAATCAAATCAACAAGTCAAAGTGGAAGTGTTTGCATCTGAGCAAAAGGTGAACTTACTTTGGAGCCCAAGACTGACGATGCCAATCAGAAGGAGGACACACAGAACACCCAGAGGCACCCAAACACTTCCAATGGTTGTCCTTTTCCTGGAGTCATCAAGGAGGACCACTTGAGAGACAAGCACTTCAAATCAGCGTGTGCAGGACACTACAAAGTGTGTTTGTTACCTTCTTGTGGCGTATCTGCGGGCGCTGTGTCCTCCACCCAAGGATGATCATGGACCCTCAAACTCTCAACGCTGACGTAAATGTCCAAATTCTCCTCCTGAGGACATGGACGCTCCTCATAAACGGCGTACAGGTCATTCAACATTGTTTGACAATAATCCCAAACAAAGCTGGGTTCTTTAAACGCCAACAAAAAGGGAAGATGAAGTATGAGGAAGTGGCAGATCAATATCTATATATTTGTGCTTCTGCTTTCTCCCACTGATTGTACTCATTGAAAGATCCTGGGGCTTTATCTGCATACATTTCAGCTGTGTGGATTCTAAAATAAGAATTGCCATCTCTGTTCCTGAAACTGCCCTAAAACAGCAAATAATTGATATTTGTTCCGGATGAAGAATAAAAATGTCACACTGTATTCTCAGTTTTTTCATCCCGCAATCAACATGAACTCTTTTATTTCAGTTTTAGGAGAGCAGCACGTCTGCATCTATTGAACAGTTTTACAGTGACTGCAAGACTTGCAAGGAGACGGCAGCACCTAATATACAATCAAACACTGGAATAGTCAACATTTAGTATTAGTTGGATATGTTTAATAAGTTATATCCACAAGATTTCTGCAGTACAATCAATGAAAAAGATGAGTCAACAGCATATAAATAGAAAGTACGTTTGTACAATAAGGCTTTTGCTTCCCTTCTCACTCCAACAACATTTCATCTACAAACTACAAAAGCAGTGAAGTTGTGTAAATGCTAAATAAAAAGAGAATACAACAAATCCTTTTCAACTTCTATTCAATTGAATAGACTGCAAAGACAAGATATTTCATGTTCACACTGAGAAACTTAGTTTTTTTTGGTGGGGGCGAGGTGGGCTGGTTATGTCTCTAAAACCTTAAAAACTTAAAAAATGATAAAACATCAATAACATCCATCCATTTTCTACCGCTTGTTTCTTTCAGGGTCTTTAAATAATATAACAACTATAATAGTTTATTTTTATTTTTTTATTTTTTATTTTTCATAAAGAAAAACAATCATGTGTGCTTACGGACTGCATCCCTGCAGACTGTACTGATATATATTGATATATAATGTATATATTGTGTTTTTTATGTTGATTTTATAAAAAATAAATAAAAATAAATAAATTTAAAAAAAAATTCGTTCTTGTGCGGCCCGGTACCGGTCCGCGGACCGATTGGTACCGGGCCGCACAAGAAATAAAAAAAATAAATTAAAAAAAATGTTTTTTTAAAAAATATTTTTGTTTTAATTTTTTTATTAAATCAACATAAAAAACACAATATATACATTATATATCAATATACATCAATACAGTCTGCAGGGATACAGTCTGCAGTGGTGTATTTAGGATGCAGACATGTACCATTTCTTGTTGTATACAGTAGTGGATTTAGGATGCAGTGTGACATGTATCATCTCTCCAGCACTACACAAAGTGTCCAGCAGGATGCAGTGTGACATGTATCATCTCTCCAGCACTACACAAAGTGTCCAGCAGGATGCAGTGTGACATGTATCATCTCTCCAGCACTACACAAAGTGTCCAGCAGGATGCAGTGTGACATGTATCATCTCTCCAGCACTACACAAAGTGTCCAGTAGGATGCAGTGTGACGTCATCTCTCCAGCACTACACAAAGTGTCCAGCAGGATGCAGTGTGACATGTATCATCTCTCCAGCACTACACAAAGTGTCCAGTAAGATGCAGTGTGACATGTATCATCTCTCCAGCACTACACAAAGTGTCCAGCAGGATGCAGTGTGACATGTATCATCTCTCCAGCACTACACAAAGTGTCCAGCAGGATGCAGTGTGACATGTATCATCTCTCCAGCACTACACAAAGTGTCCAGTAGGATGCAGTGTGACGTCATCTCTCCAGCACTACACAAAGTGTCCAGCAGGATGCAGTGTGACATGTATCATCTCTCCAGCACTACACAAAGTGTCCAGCAGGATGCAGTGTGACATGTATCATCTCTCCAGCACTACACAAAGTGTCCAGCAGGATGCAGTGTGACATGTATCATCTCTCCAGCACTACACAAAGTGTCCAGTAGGATGCAGTGTGACGTCATCTCTCCAGCACTACACAAAGTGTCCAGCAGGATGCAGTGTGACATGTATCATCTCTCCAGCACTACACAAAGTGTCCAGCAGGATGTAGTGTGACATCATCTCTCCAGCACTACACAAAGTGTCCAGTAGGATGTAGTGTGACGTCATCTCTCCAGCACTACACAAAGTGTCCAGTAGGATGTAGTGTGACATGTATCATCTCTCCAGCACTACACAAAGTGTCCAGTAGGATGCAGTGTGACGTCATCTCTCCAGCACTACACAAAGTGTCCAGCAGGATGCAGTGTGACATGTATCATCTCTCCAGCACTACACAAAGTGTCCAGCAGGATGCAGTGTGACATGTATCATCTCTCCAGCACTACACAAAGTGTCCAGCAAGATGTAGTGTGACGTCATCTCTCCAGCACTACACAAAGTGTCCAGCAGGATGCAGTGTGACATGTATCATCTCTCCAGCACTACACAAAGTGTCCAGTAGGATGTAGTGTGACGTCATCTCTCCAGCACTACACAAAGTGTCCAGTAAGATGCAGTGTGACGTCATCTCTCCAGCACTACACAAAGTGTCCAGCAGGATGCAGTGTGACATGTATCATCTCTCCAGCACTACACAAAGTGTCCAGCAGGATGCAGTGTGACATGTATCATCTCTCCAGCACTACACAAAGTGTCCAGCAGGATGCAGTGTGACGTCATCTCTCCAGCACTACACAAAGTGTCCAGCAGGATGCAGTGTGACGTCATCTCTCCAGCACTACACAAAGTGTCCAGTAGGATGCAGTGTGACATGTATCATCTCTCCAGCACTACACAAAGTGTCCAGTAGGATGTAGTGTGACATGTATCATCTCTCCAGCACTACACAAAGTGTCCAGTAAGATGCAGTGTGACGTCATCTCTCCAGCACTACACAAAGTGTCCAGCAGGATGCAGTGTGACATGTATCATCTCTCCAGCACTACACAAAGTGTCCAGCAGGATGCAGTGTGACATGTATCATCTCTCCAGCACTACACAAAGTGTCCAGCAGGATGCAGTGTGACATGTATCATCTCTCCAGCACTACACAAAGTGTCCAGTAGGATGCAGTGTGACGTCATCTCTCCAGCACTACACAAAGTGTCCAGCAGGATGCAGTGTGACATGTATCATCTCTCCAGCACTACACAAAGTGTCCAGCAGGATGCAGTGTGACATGTATCATCTCTCCAGCACTACACAAAGTGTCCAGCAGGATGCAGTGTGACATGTATCATCTCTCCAGCACTACACAAAGTGTCCAGTAGGATGCAGTGTGACGTCATCTCTCCAGCACTACACAAAGTGTCCAGCAGGATGCAGTGTGACATGTATCATCTCTCCAGCACTACACAAAGTGTCCAGCAGGATGTAGTGTGACATCATCTCTCCAGCACTACACAAAGTGTCCAGTAGGATGTAGTGTGACGTCATCTCTCCAGCACTACACAAAGTGTCCAGTAGGATGTAGTGTGACATGTATCATCTCTCCAGCACTACACAAAGTGTCCAGTAGGATGCAGTGTGACGTCATCTCTCCAGCACTACACAAAGTGTCCAGCAGGATGCAGTGTGACATGTATCATCTCTCCAGCACTACACAAAGTGTCCAGCAGGATGCAGTGTGACATGTATCATCTCTCCAGCACTACACAAAGTGTCCAGCAAGATGTAGTGTGACGTCATCTCTCCAGCACTACACAAAGTGTCCAGCAGGATGCAGTGTGACATGTATCATCTCTCCAGCACTACACAAAGTGTCCAGTAGGATGTAGTGTGACGTCATCTCTCCAGCACTACACAAAGTGTCCAGTAAGATGCAGTGTGACGTCATCTCTCCAGCACTACACAAAGTGTCCAGCAGGATGCAGTGTGACATGTATCATCTCTCCAGCACTACACAAAGTGTCCAGCAGGATGCAGTGTGACATGTATCATCTCTCCAGCACTACACAAAGTGTCCAGCAGGATGCAGTGTGACGTCATCTCTCCAGCACTACACAAAGTGTCCAGCAGGATGCAGTGTGACGTCATCTCTCCAGCACTACACAAAGTGTCCAGTAGGATGCAGTGTGACATGTATCATCTCTCCAGCACTACACAAAGTGTCCAGTAGGATGTAGTGTGACATGTATCATCTCTCCAGCACTACACAAAGTGTCCAGTAAGATGCAGTGTGACGTCATCTCTCCAGCACTACACAAAGTGTCCAGCAGGATGCAGTGTGACATGTATCATCTCTCCAGCACTACACAAAGTGTCCAGCAGGATGTAGTGTGACATGTATCATCTCTCCAGCACTACACAAAGTGTCCAGCAGGATGCAGTGTGACATGTATCATCTCTCCAGCACTACACAAAGTGTCCAGCAGGATGCAGTGTGACATGTATCATCTCTCCAGCACTACACAAAGTGTCCAGCAGGATGCAGTGTGACATGTATCATCTCTCCAGCACTACACAAAGTGTCCAGTAGGATGCAGTGTGACGTCATCTCTCCAGCACTACACAAAGTGTCCAGCAGGATGCAGTGTGACATGTATCATCTCTCCAGCACTACACAAAGTGTCCAGCAGGATGTAGTGTGACATCATCTCTCCAGCACTACACAAAGTGTCCAGTAGGATGTAGTGTGACGTCATCTCTCCAGCACTACACAAAGTGTCCAGTAGGATGTAGTGTGACATGTATCATCTCTCCAGCACTACACAAAGTGTCCAGTAGGATGTAGTGTGACATGTATCATCTCTCCAGCACTACACAAAGTGTCCAGTAGGATGCAGTGTGACGTCATCTCTCCAGCACTACACAAAGTGTCCAGCAGGATGCAGTGTGACATGTATCATCTCTCCAGCACTACACAAAGTGTCCAGCAGGATGCAGTGTGACATGTATCATCTCTCCAGCACTACACAAAGTGTCCAGCAAGATGTAGTGTGACGTCATCTCTCCAGCACTACACAAAGTGTCCAGCAGGATGCAGTGTGACATGTATCATCTCTCCAGCACTACACAAAGTGTCCAGTAGGATGTAGTGTGACGTCATCTCTCCAGCACTACACAAAGTGTCCAGTAAGATGCAGTGTGACGTCATCTCTCCAGCACTACACAAAGTGTCCAGCAGGATGCAGTGTGACATGTATCATCTCTCCAGCACTACACAAAGTGTCCAGCAGGATGCAGTGTGACGTCATCTCTCCAGCACTACACAAAGTGTCCAGCAGGATGCAGTGTGACATGTATCATCTCTCCAGCACTACACAAAGTGTCCAGCAGGATGCAGTGTGACGTCATCTCTCCAGCACTACACAAAGTGTCCAGCAGGATGCAGTGTGACGTCATCTCTCCAGCACTACACAAAGTGTCCAGTAGGATGCAGTGTGACATGTATCATCTCTCCAGCACTACACAAAGTGTCCAGTAGGATGTAGTGTGACATGTATCATCTCTCCAGCACTACACAAAGTGTCCAGTAAGATGCAGTGTGACGTCATCTCTCCAGCACTACACAAAGTGTCCAGCAGGATGCAGTGTGACATGTATCATCTCTCCAGCACTACACAAAGTGTCCAGCAGGATGCAGTGTGACATGTATCATCTCTCCAGCACTACACAAAGTGTCCAGCAGGATGCAGTGTGACGTCATCTCTCCAGCATTACACAAAGTGTCCAGTAAGATGCAGTGTGACGTCATCTCTCCAGCACTACACAAAGTGTCCAGCAGGATGCAGTGTGACATGTATCATCTCTCCAGCACTACACAAAGTGTCCAGCAGGATGCAGTGTGACATGTATCATCTCTCCAGCACTACACAAAGTGTCCAGCAGGATGCAGTGTGACGTCATCTCTCCAGCATTACACAAAGTGTCCAGTAGGATGCAGTGTGACATGTATCATCTCTCCAGCACTACACAAAGTGTCCAGCAGGATGCAGTGTGACATGTATCATCTCTCCAGCACTACACAAAGTGTCCAGCAGGATGTGGTGTGACGTCATCTCTCCAGCACTACACAAAGTGTCCAGCAGGATGCAGTGTGACATGTATCAATCAATCAATCAATGTTTATTTATATAGCCCTAAATCACAAGTGTCTCAAAGGGCTGTACAAGCCACAACGACATCATCTCTCCAGCACTACACAAAGTGTCCAGCAGTGCATCCTGGACAATATTCTTGACAAATTTGTGCTTTGTTTTGAAGATGTGATATTTGGTTTTACACTATATGAACAAAAATCTGAAAAGGAATTTTACCTTTGCAACCTCATTATACTATTGGCTAAGTTTTATATTCATAAATGTAAGTTTCTCAATACCCGACCTGTCTTGTGTGCCTTTAAAAAAGAGTTAGAAGTGTACATTAAGACACTCTCTACCTCTAGCAACCAGAAAGCTGTGAAGACGATTATGCTGTGTTCCAAATTTGAGTTGTTTACTGAAATTGAGTGAGCCTATGGCTTTGCACTTTGTAAATATTATATATATGTTTTTTTGCATTCTATTTTAGTTACTTTGAATTTATAACCCCCTGGCGCTGCTTTGTATTCTTTTTGTACTGTTTTGTACTACTTTTGTACTTATTTGATTGTTGAAATGTTGAAATGTATAAATAAAACTTATAAAAAAGAAAAAAAAAGAAAAAAAAAAGTGTCCAGCAGGATGCGGTGTGACATGTATCATCTCTCCAGCACTACACAAAGTGTCCAGCAGGATGCGGTGTGACATGTATCATCTCTCCAGCACTACACAAAGTGTCCAGCAGGATGCAGTGTGACGTCATCTCTCCAGCACTACACAAAGTGTCCAGCAGGATGCAGTGTGACATGTATCATCTCTCCAGCACTACACAAAGTGTCCAGCAGGATGCGGTGTGACATGTATCATCTCTCCAGCACTACACAAAGTGTCCAGCAGGATGCAGTGTGACATGTATCATCTCTCCAGCACTACAAAAAGTGTCCAGCAGGATGCAGTGTGACATGTATCATCTCTCCAGCACTACACAAAGTGTCCAGCAGGATGCGGTGTGACATGTATCATCTCTCCAGCACTACACAAAGTGTCCAGCAGGATGCAGTGTGACATGTATTATCTCTCCAGCACTACACAAAGTGTCCAGCAGGATGCGGTGTGACATGTATCATCTCTCCAGCACTACACAAAGTGTCCAGCAGGATGCAGTGTGACATGTATTATCTCTCCAGCACTACACAAAGTGTCCAGCAGGATGTGGTGTGACGTCATCTCTCCAGCACTACACAAAGTGTCCAGCAGGATGCAGTGTGACATGTATCATCTCTCCAGCACTACACAAAGTGTCCAGCAGGATGCGGTGTGACATGTATCATCTCTCCAGCACTACACAAAGTGTCCAGCAGGATGCAGTGTGACATGTATTATCTCTCCAGCACTACACAAAGTGTCCAGCAGGATGCGGTGTGACATGTATCATCTCTCCAGCACTACACAAAGTGTCCAGCAGGATGCAGTGTGACATGTATTATCTCTCCAGCACTACACAAAGTGTCCAGCAGGATGTGGTGTGACGTCATCTCTCCAGCACTACACAAAGTGTCCAGCAGGATGCAGTGTGACATGTATCATCTCTCCAGCACTACACAAAGTGTCCAGCAGGATGCAGTGTGACGTCATCTCTCCAGCACTACACAAAGTGTCCAGCAGGATGCAGTGTGACGTCATCTCTCCAGCACTACACAAAGTGTCCAGCAGGATGCAGTGTGACGTCATCTCTCCAGCACTACACAAAGTGTCCAGCAGGATGTAGTGTGACATGTATCATCTCTCCAGCACTACACAAAGTGTCCAGCAGGATGCAGTGTGACATGTATCATCTCTCCAGCACTACACAAAGTGTCCAGCAGGATGCAGTGTGACGTCATCTCTCCAGCACTACACAAAGTGTCCAGCAGGATGCAGTGTGACGTCATCTCTCCAGCACTACACAAAGTGTCCAGCAGGATGCAGTGTGACGTCATCTCTCCAGCACTACACAAAGTGTCCAGCAGGATGTAGTGTGACATGTATCATCTCTCCAGCACTACACAAAGTGTCCAGCAGGATGTAGTGTGACATGTATCATCTCTCCAGCACTACACAAAGTGTCCAGCAGGATGCAGTGTGACATGTATCATCTCTCCAGCACTACACAAAGTGTCCAGCAGGATGCAGTGTGACGTCATCTCTCCAGCACTACACAAAGTGTCCAGCAGGATGCAGTGTGACGTCATCTCTCCAGCACTACACAAAGTGTCCAGCAGGATGCAGTGTGACGTCATCTCTCCAGCACTACACAAAGTGTCCAGCAGGATGCAGTGTGACATGTATCATCTCTCCAGCACTACACAAAGTGTCCAGCAGGATGCAGTGTGACATGTATCATCTCTCCAGCACTACACAAAGTGTCCAGCAGGATGCAGTGTGACGTCATCTCTCCAGCACTACACAAAGTGTCCAGCAGGATGTAGTGTGACATGTATCATCTCTCCAGCACTACACAAAGTGTCCAGCAGGATGTAGTGTGACATGTATCATCTCTCCAGCACTACACAAAGTGTCCAGCAGGATGCAGTGTGACATGTATCATCTCTCCAGCACTACACAAAGTGTCCAGCAGGATGCAGTGTGACGTCATCTCTCCAGCACTACACAAAGTGTCCAGCAGGATGCAGTGTGACGTCATCTCTCCAGCACTACACAAAGTGTCCAGCAGGATGCAGTGTGACGTCATCTCTCCAGCACTACACAAAGTGTCCAGCAGGATGCAGTGTGACGTCATCTCTCCAGCACTACACAAAGTGTCCAGCAGGATGCAGTGTGACATGTATCATCTCTCCAGCACTACACAAAGTGTCCAGCAGGATGCAGTGTGACATGTATCATCTCTCCAGCACTACACAAAGTGTCCAGCAGGATGCAGTGTGACGTCATCTCTCCAGCACTACACAAAGTGTCCAGCAGTGCATCCTGGACAATATTCTTGACAAATTTGTGCTTTGTTTTGAAGATGTGATATTTGGTTTTACACTATATGAACAAAAATCTGAAAAGGAATTTTACCTTTGCAACCTCATTATACTATTGGCTAAGTTTTATATTCATAAATGTAAGTTTCTCAATACCCGACCTGTCGTTTGTGCCTTTAAAAAAGAGTTAGAAGTGTACATGAAGACACTCTCTACCTCTAGCAACCAGAAAGCTGTGAAGACGATTATGCTGTGTTCCAAATTTGAGTTGTTTACTGAAATTGAGTGAGCCTATGGCTTTGCACTTTGTAAATATTATACATATGTTTTTTTGCATTCTATTTTAGTTACTTTGAATTTATAAACCCCTGGCGCTGCTTTGTATTCTTTTTGTACTGTTTTGTACTACTTTTGTACTTATTTGATTGTTGAAATGTTGAAATGTATAAATAAAACTTAAAAAATAAAAAAAAATCTTTCATGTCACGTGACCACTACTCCTGTGGGTATCTTTCATGTCACGTGGCCACTACTTCCTGTATGTTTTCTATCTTTCATGTCACGTGACCACTACTTCCTGTATGTTTTCTATCTTTCATGCCACGTGACCACTACTTCCTGTGTGTTTTCTATCTTTCATGTCACGTGACCACTACTTCCTGTATGTTTTCTATCTTTCATGCCACGTGACCACTACTTCCTGTGGGTATCTTTCATGTCACGTGACCACTACTTCCTGTGGGTATCTTTCATGTCTTCCGGACACTTGACAAATTTGGCTTCGGCAATGTTTTCCGCAAAACAATCAAGACTTTGTACTGCAATGGCAATAGTTCAATAAAGCTCAAATCTGGCACATCCCCAAGATTCGAATTAAAACGTGGGATACGGCAAGGTTGTCCTATTTCTCCATATTTATTTTTGTTAGCCACCCAATTGCTATCGGTTCATATCAAATGTAGCTGTTTAAAGGGGATCTCTATATTAGACAGAGAAATAACTATCAGCCAACTGGCTGATGACACAACACTCTTTTTGAAGGACTCTTCTCCAATTCCTCTTGCCTTGGATGTGATTCATGTTTTTTCCTTGGCTTCTGGTCTCCGTCTGAATGTGAATAAGTGTGAACTAATGGCTGTGAAATGATGTCAAATTCCAGTTAAGGATAGTATTAATTACCTAGGAATACTCATCACTAAAAATCAGAGTTGTAGATCGGTCTTGAACTTTAATCCAATTGTAGAAACAACTAAGAAAAGATTGAACCAATGGCTACAGAGAGATTTATCCTTAAAAGGCACAACCTTGCTTTCCAAAGCAGAAGGTATCTCCAGGCTTACGTATGCAGCTATTTCTTTAGATGTTAACCAAAAAATATGTAAAACTATTGACAAAATACTTGTTGACTTTGTTTGGAAAAACAAAATTCATTATATTAAGAAATCGGTTATAATGAACAATTATAATCAGGGTGGTCTAAACTTTCTGGATTTCACTCCACTAAACAACACCTTCAAGATTAATTGGATACGACACTATTTGAAAGACCCTACCTCAATTTGGAACTTCATTTCTCATCATGTATTTTCTAACCTTGGAGGCCTAAAATGTTTGCTATTGTGTAACTACAGCATTGATAGGATTCCTGTTGCTCTTTCAAACTTCCACAAACAAGCCCTTCTGGCATGCTCTCTTATATACAAGCACCATTTCTCACCTACCAAATACTTCATTTGGAACAATAAAGATATATGTTACAAAAGGAAATCTATTTTCCTCAACAATTGGTTCAACAATGATATTATTTTAGTGAGTCAGCTTTTCAATAAGGAAGGTCAACTTCTTAATTACCAAGAATTTCTCAACCACTTTAAGGTCCCTGTAACTCCCAAACAATTTGCCATTGTATTTGATGCCATTCCAACAAGTGTTGTTATGTTGTACTCATCTCCTCTTTCTGCTGTAAAAATGGTGAATGATCCACTTGACACTCCTGTGGGGAAACTTTGCTTTGATCAGAAAAATAACAGAAAAATCCGCAGCTTATTCCAAAATGATTGTGTGTCTGTCTCCTACGTAATTGCGCTCTGGAATAATATTGTGAATGACATCTGCTGTGTCAAAACATGGTCCCTTCCTAACAGGTATTTACTTACCAACAAAGTCAAAGAGATATCTTTTAAAATCATTCCTGGTTATTACCCTGTAAAGACTGTGATGGTTAGATAGAAGAAGGACATTGATGTTACCTGCACCTTATGTAACATGCATGGTGCACCTTATGTTACCTGCACCTTATGTAACATGCATGGTGCACCTTATGTTACCTGCACCTTATGTAACATGCATGGTGCACCTTATGTTACCTGCACCTTATGTAACATGCATGGTGCACCTTATGTTACCTGCACCTTATGTAACATGCATGGTGCACCTTATGTTACCTGCACCTTATGTAACATGCATGGTGCACCTTATGTTACCTGCACCTTATGTAACATGCATGGTGCACCTTATGTTACCTGCACCTTATGTAACATGCATCCAGAGACTGTTTACCAGCTGTTTTGGACTTGTGAAAGCACTCCATCACTATGGCAGGCATCTGTCGCTTCATCCTGGACAATATTCTTGACAAATTTGTGCTTTGTTTTAAAGATGTGATATTTGGTTTTACACTATATGAACAAAAATCTGAAAAGGAATTTTACCTTTGCAACCTCATTATACTATTGGCTAAGTTTTATATTCATAAATGTAAGTTTCTCAATACCCGACCTGTCTTGTGTGCCTTTAAAAAAGAGTTAGAAGTGTACATGAAGACACTCTCTACCTCTAGCAACCAGAAAGCTGTGAAGACGATTATGCTGTGTTCCAAATTTGAGTTGTTTACTGAAATTGAGTGAGCCTATGGCTTTGCACTTTGTAAATATTATATATATGTTTTTTTGCATTCTATTTTAGTTACTTTGAATTTATAACCCCCTGGCGCTGCTTTGTATTCTTTTTGTACTGTTTTGTACTACTTTTGTACTTATTTGATTGTTGAAATGTATAAATAAAACTTTAAAAAAAAACAAAAAAAAAACTTCCCTCCCCCATTTACTTTTGGGGCTGCGTCCAGTAAAATCAGAAAGTTGCCGGGGGTCCTTAACCGGCACGCGACTGTCCAGTTTCGCGCCTGTACAAAAAAAAAACAATAATGTATTTCTTCAGATTGCAGCAGCTGTCAAAGACCAAGTATCCTTCCAGCGACGGCCAGTCAAAGCCGAAGTGCTATCGATCGCTGTCAATGACGTAAGAGGAAACATGACCCCGGAAGTAAATGGGGGGAGGGAAGGTTTTTGTAGGGGGAAGAAATTTGGCGTGACATGACCACTACTTCCTGTGGGTATCTTTCATGTCACGTGACCACTACTTCCTGTGGGTGAAAGTATGTTTGGTGTCAGGTGACCAGCAGGTAAAAGTATGTATGGTATGTGCATGAAGCAGAGTATGTATGTATGTATGTATGTATGTATGGTATGTGCATGAAGCAGAGTATGTATGTATGTATGTATGTATGGTATGTGCATGAAGCAGAGTATGTATGTATGTATGGTATGTGCATGAAGCAGAGTATGTATGTATGTATGTATGGTATGTGCGTGAAGCAGAGTATGTATGTATGTATGTATGTATGTATGGTATGTGCATGAAGCAGAGTATGTATGTATGTATGGTATGTGCATGAAGCAGAGTATGTATGTATGTATGGTATGTGCATGAAGCAGAGTATGTATGTATGTATGTATGGTATGTGCATGAAGCAGAGTATGTATGTATGTATGGTATGTGCATGAAGCAGAGTATGTATGTATGTATGGTATGTGCATGAAGCAGAGTATGTATGGTATGTATGTATGTATGGTATGTGCATGAAGCAGAGTATGTATGTATGTATGTATGTATGTATGGTATGTGCATGAAGCAGAGTATGTATGTATGTATGTATGTATGTATGGTATGTGCATGAAGCAGAGTATGTATGTAATGTATGTATGTATGGTATGTGCATGAAGCAGAGTATGTATGTATGTATGTATGTATGGTATGTGCATGAAGCAGAGTATGTATGTATGTATGGTATGTGCATGAAGCAGAGTATGTATGTATGTATGTATGTATGGTATGTGCATGAAGCAGAGTATGTATGTATGTATGGTATGTATGTATGGTATGTGCATGAAGCAGAGTATGTATGTATGTATGGTATGTGCATGAAGCAGAGTATGTATGTATGTATGGTATGTGCATGAAGCAGAGTATGTATGTATGTATGTATGGTATGTGCATGAAGCAGAGTATGTATGTATGTATGTATGTATGTATGGTATGTGCATGAAGCAGAGTATGTATGTATGTATGTATGGTATGTGCATGAAGCAGAGTATGTATGTATGTATGTATGGTATGTGCATGAAGCAGAGTATGTATGTATGTATGTATGTATGGTATGTGCATGAAGCAGAGTATGTATGTATGTATGTATGGTATGTGCATGAAGCAGAGTATGTATGTATGTATGTATGTATGGTATGTGCATGAAGCAGAGTATGTATGTAATGTATGTATGTATGGTATGTGCATGAAGCAGAGTATGTATGTATGTATGGTATGTGCATGAAGCAGAGTATGTATGTATGTATGTATGGTATGTGCATGAAGCAGAGTATGTATGTATGTATGTATGTATGGTATGTGCATGAAGCAGAGTATGTATGTAATGTATGTATGTATGGTATGTGCATGAAGCAGAGTATGTATGTATGTATGGTATGTGCATGAAGCAGAGTATGTATGTATGTATGTATGGTATGTGCATGAAGCAGAGTATGTATGTATGTATGTATGTATGTATGGTATGTGCATGAAGCAGAGTATGTATGTATGTATGTATGTATGGTATGTGCATGAAGCAGAGTATGTATGTAATGTATGTATGTATGGTATGTGCATGAAGCAGAGTATGTATGTATGTATGTATGTATGTATGGTATGTGCATGAAGCAGAGTATGTATGTATGTATGTATGTATGGTATGTGCATGAAGCAGAGTATGTATGTATGTATGGTATGTGCATGAAGCAGAGTATGTATGGTATGTATGTATGTATGGTATGTGCATGAAGCAGAGTATGTATGTATGTATGTATGGTATGTGCATGAAGCAGAGTATGTATGTATGTATGTATGTATGGTATGTGCATGAAGCAGAGTATGTATGTATGTATGTATGTATGTATGGTATGTGCATGAAGCAGAGTATGTATGGTATGTATGTATGGTATGTGCATGAAGCAGAGTATGTATGGTATGTATGTATGTATGGTATGTGCATGAAGCAGAGTATGTATGTATGTATGGTATGTGCATGAAGCAGAGTATGTATGTATGTATGTATGTATGTATGGTATGTGCATGAAGCAGAGTATGTATGTATGTATGTATGGTATGTGCATGAAGCAGAGTATGTATGTATGTATGTATGGTATGTGCATGAAGCAGAGTATGTATGGTATGTATGTATGTATGGTATGTGCATGAAGCAGAGTATGTATGGTATGTATGTATGTATGGTATGTGCATGAAGCAGAGTATGTATGGTATGTGCATGAAGCAGAGTATGTATGGTATGTATGGTATGTGCATGAAGCAGAGTATGCATGTATGTATGTATGGTATGTGCATGAAGCAGAGTATGTATGGTATGTATGTATGTATGGTATGTGCATGAAGCAGAGTATGTATGGTATGTGCATGAAGCAGAGTATGTATGGTATGTGCATGAAGCAGAGTATGTATGGTATGCATGTATGTATGGTATGTGCATGAAGCAGAGTGCTACAAGGACTTGATGTCATGTTTAATACTGTAAATGTGCTTTTTGTTCAACTCTTTCCCCACGCACTTCTTTATTTTGGCCGCTAGTCGGCAGTGTTTACTTTTTGCATCTGATATTGAGTCAATGCTATGTAGTGTAATAATGTTCATTGTTATTCATATTTACTTCACTAACTGCTTCTCTAATATCAATTTTACTATCATATTTGGACATATCTTATTTACTGATGCTGTCTCTCTGTCTTGTCCCCACAACTTCCCCCTCGGTCTTCCTTTTTTTATCTCTTCCTATCCCCTCCCGCTCCGGTCCAAACAACAAATAAATACATTGAATAAAGTCGACTACAAATAAGGCAAGAAGAGAAGTATCTTGTGTAAAGTCAAAGTGTAGAGCAGATCCCCGTAGAAAGAAGACTATTTGTCTATAAAATTGTTATAAGTACACCTCTGCATAACATTATATTGACATTTACAAGAAAGAAAACAAAAAAAGATCAACTTACAACAAATAATAACTATCAGTGTCACATCCAGATATTAGTATTTATGTATGAAATAGAAGAACTTGCTTGGCCATCCATGAAATGGCCTACAGGATATTTTGCAACTCAAGTTGCATTCTGTTGGCCCTCCCTTTCTTTAAAGAAGCTTCTCTGCTCCAAGATGGCTTTCTGGAGTCGAGGGATGTTTACACCATCCACGCAGTTGAGCACACGAGCCCGCACCATCATGTCAACCCCTGAGGACACAATTGAGGAAATATGGCTTTCATTCCACAATGAATTAAAAACAGCCAGGAAGTTCTTTCCATACCAGCAGCTGTTTCTGTCTCACCCACAACCAAATACTGGGCTCCAATTATGGGATGAAAGGGTTCCACAAGCGAGGTATTGATGACAACATGGTGGTCTTTGGAAGCATGCTGAGCTGTGAGTGTAGCCGTGGACTTGTCTTGCTCATAGCAGGTCAGTCTAGACACACACAAAAGATGACATTCTGATTACTGTCTACATCAGGGGTCACCAACGCGGTGCCCGCGGGCACCAGGTAGCCCGTAAGGACCAGATGAGTAGCCCGCTGGCCTGTTCGAAAAATAGCTCAAATAGCAGCACTTACCAGTGAGCTGCCTCTATTTTTAAAAATGTATTTATTTACTAGCAAGCTGGTCTCGCTTTGCTCGACATTTTTAATTCTAAGAGAGACAAAACTCAAATAGAATTTGAAAATCCAAGAAAATATTTGAAAGACTTGGTCTTCACTAACTGACAAAGAAACAGATAACAGATTTGGTGTCTAGTTTAAAGTGTGACATGATTTATTTAAACATTTGAGAGTTGACTTTTGTATTTTACATGAGTTATTATTTGTAAAAACATGGTGCAAAGTAATTCATGATTTGTTAAAAAATGTTAGTGGCTAGCTAGTTAAAATGGGATATTATTATTTCACAAGACTGTCTTAATAGTGATCATTGGAAATGTTCAATTTGAAAAATGTGCACTTAGAGAAAATATAAAAATAAAGTGTTGCATATTGATATTTATCTGTTTCTATATATATTTATTGTGAGAAATCATTTTCTGCCATTTTTAGGTTTTGTCGGGACTCCTGATGACGTTTTGAGACATCTCCTACAACTACAGCACCAAAATTGTGCTGCTGAAGCGAATCCGTTTTTTTGAATTTTTTGTAAGGGTCCCCCCTTACGACTTTTTTGCAAAATTTTTTTTTCGTAAAATATGCATTTTCTTCCATTTTCTTACATTTACGGGTTTTGTCGGGACTCCTGATGACGTTTTGAGACATCTCCTACAACAACAGCACCAGAATTGTGCTGCTGAAGCAAGTCTGTTTTTTGAATTTTTTTTTGTGAAAAAAAGTTTTCCCAAAAAAAGCATTTTCTGCCATTTTTAGATTTTGTCGGGACTCCTGATGACGTTTTGAGACATCTCCTACAACTACAGCACCAAAATTGTGCTGCTGAAGCGAATCCGTTTTTTTGAATTTTTTGTAAGGGTCCCCCCTTACGACTTTTTTGCAAAAATTTTTTTTCGTAAAATATGCATTTTCTTCCATTTTCTTACATTTACGGGTTTTGTCGGGACTCCTGATGACGTTTTGAGACATCTCCTACAACTACAGCACCAGAATTGTGCTGCTGAAGCAAGTCTGTTTTTTGAATTTTTTTTTGTGAAAAAAAGTTTTCCCAAAAAAAGCATTTTCTGCCATTTTTAGATTTTGTCGGGACTCCTGATGACGTTTTGAGACATCTCCTACAACTACAGCACCAAAATTGTGCTGCTGAAGCGAATCCGTTTTTTTGAATTTTTTGTAAGGGTCCCCCCTTACGACTTTTTTGCAAAAATTTTTTTTCGTAAAATATGCATTTTCTTCCATTTTCTTACATTTACGGGTTTTGTCGGGACTCCTGATGACGTTTTGAGACATCTCCTACAACTACAGCACCAGAATTGTGCTGCTGAAGCAAGTCTGTTTTTTGAATTTTTTTTTGTGAAAAAAAGTTTTCCCAAAAAAAGCATTTTCTGCCATTTTTAGATTTTGTCGGGACTCCTGATGACGTTTTGAGACATCTCCTACAACTACAGCACCAAAATTGTGCTGCTGAAGCGAATCCGTTTTTTTGAATTTTTTGTAAGGGTCCCCCCTTACGACTTTTTTGCACATTTTTTTTTTCGTAAAATATGCATTTTCTTACATTTTCTTACATTTACGGGTTTTGTCGGGACTCCTGATGACGTTTTGAGACATCCCCTACAACTACAGCACCAAAATTGTGCTGCTGAAGCAAATCCGTTTTTTTGAATTTTTTGTAAGGGTCCCGAATCACTGTCAAATGTACATCGTGTGGGGACATTTATTAACGCACTGCAGCCTCATAGACAGACACACACACACACATTCATAGAAACACCAATCAGTGTGTCCCCAGGTGCAGCCCACACCTCTCAGTTTATGGTTTGCGTAAAGCCTAACTTGTTATTTTCCTTCGTAATCTCTGCCTACTGAGCCTATGGTGCTGTGTTAAGTTATTGTGGCTCAATTTGCCTTCATTTTTTATGTTAATGTATTATTATTTAATATATATTATTGTTTTAGTTGCTTAAGAGATATTCCTGGCTCTGAATTTGCTCATTGCTATTTTTATGTTTTTGTGCATTATTTGTTGCCGTCATCATTAAACAAACAGTTTACTCATCAGTTACTCAGTACTTCAGTAGTTTTTTCACAACATAATTTTTACTTTTACTCAAGTAAATATTTGGGTGACTACTCCTTACTCTTACTTGAGTACAATTTCTGGCTACTCTACCCACCTCTGCAAGTACTAAGTAATATGACCCTGCGGTACACCATTGCAAAATTACCACACTTTTTTTTTTAGCATGCTAACAGTTGACTTGTGTCATGTACCATGTTATATGACTGTAAGTGTGAAATGAGCTAAAAAAAAAAAAGTTGCTAAAAAGTTAGCATAAGTCAAGTACTAAGTAATATGATATACAGGTTGCAAAATTAGCACAACAAAAAGTTAGCATGCTAAAGTTAGCATGCTAGCTAACAGTTGTGTCACGTACCATGTTCTATGTTATATGACTGCAGGTGGGAAATGAGCTAAACAAAAAAAACACACAAGAAGAAGAAAAAGATGTGTGGATTCCTAGAAATACTTTGAAGTTGCGAGCCCACCTGCCAAATGTACGCACCGACTCTCCTTCTTGCACCGCACACTGCAGCTCCCAGGGCAAGTAATAGGCCGCCACAGCAGGAAGCATGACTCAGCACAAACAACATGAATACAAACATACAAACAACAACATGAATACAACAAAACAAACAGTCACATGTACTGTTTAGTAACATGAAACATGCCCCTGTTCCGGGTTTATGTCACGTGACCTGATGTCGTCACCCGCCTGTGTCCGTGAAGGTAAGCTCGAATCCTTTTACTGACTCGTGTTCGTATGAGTGACTCACTCAATTGAAGTCGGTTGTAACTTAAGGGACTCGAGTCACTAGTCGTCACCAAGTGCGTGCACTCGGAATTTTGCACGTGTATGGTTCACGAAGTTTCCTGCCATCACTTAAATGGTAAGGATTGTTATTTAGCTAGCCCGAGTGCGACTTATTGGGAGACGAGTACCCGTGATTCCCGAGTCAGTATAAACATTTACTCGTTCATGAATTGCACACTTCCTGTGTCCAAGAGCGAAGGAGATAAATGACACAACTCACACGCTGCCCTCGAATTATTATCATTCTTCTTTTTTTTTAAAACTATTTCACGTCGCTTTTTCAGGTCAGACATGAATCCAGACATACAAGCAGAGCGACAAAAGGCCACATTTGACGTGGAGAAACTCACCCACATTTTAAATGGAGGCCCAGAAAAGACCAGAAGAAGACGAGAAATCGGTAAGATCTTTCTTTTTTCACATGACGGCTTATTCTTCTCATTTTCCCGCTTTAACGAGGAGTTTAGTCACTGAATACTGGCCAAAAGTAACATTCAACAGGCAATCACTGTATACTGGCTAAACGTATTATTGAACAGGCAATCACTGAATACTGTCTAAAAGTAATATTTGAACAGGCAATCCAAGGACACCTAAGGCGGCTAATGCTAGCTAGCAGCTCGCTAGACAAAACTGGTATGTCTATATTGTCTTTTGATGAAATATAATGCTTCACTTAACGAGACGATCCGAGTCATCTGGAACATAAAGGCTGTACATTCGAATTATCTGACATGCTTGTAGGAAAAGAGCGTATGAATCATTTTGAACTTGGAATCTTTTTGTCAAAATGTAAACAGACGATGCCAGTTGTTAGTTTCAACTTCCCAGGTTATTCTATTGTATTTATATTCTATCATGGAATGTAAAGTGTTATCTCTAAAGTATTTGAGAGAAAACTAAAAGAAAATACGCCACAAAAACACACAATTATTGTAGGGCAATACCTCTCAAAAAGTGGGGGCGCCATGATATGTGTGGGGGATGCGTGAGAGGCAATAGTGTAGTAACGTATATCTTGACACATACAGATAAATACATAAACATTCAGTTCAGGGAGGGGGAGTGAGAGGCAATAGCTAGTAGTGCATATCTTGACACAAATAATTACATAAACATTTAGTTCTAGGAGGGGGCGTGAGAGGCAATAGCGTACTAGCGTATATCTTGACACATACAGATAAATACATGAACATTCAGTTCAGGGAGGGGGCGTGAGAGGCAATAGCGTAGTAGCGTATATCTTGACACATACAGATAAATACATGAACATTCAGTTCAGGGAGGGGGCGTGAGAGGCAATAGCGTAGTAGCGTATATCTTGAAACATACAGATAAATACATGAACATTCAGTTCAGGGAGGGGGCGTGAGAGGCAATAGCGTAGTAGCGTATATCTTGACACATACAGATAAATACTTAAACATTCAGTTCCGGGAGGGGGCGTGAGAGGCAATAGTGTAATAGCCTATATATCTTGACACATACAGATAAATACATAAACATTCAGTTCGGGGAGGGGGCGTGAGAGGCAATAGCGTAGTAGCGTATATCTTGACACATACAGATAAATACTTAAACATTCAGTTCCGGGAGGGGGCGTGAGAGGCAATAGTGTAATAGCCTATATATCTTGACACATACAGATAAATACATAAACATTCAGTTCCGGGAGGGGGCGTGAGAGGCAATAGTGTAATAGCCTATATATCTTGACACATACAGATAAATACATAAACATTCAGTTCGGGGAGGGGGCGTGAGAGGCAATAGTGTAATAGCCTATATATCTTGACACATACAGATAAATACATGAACATTCAGTTCAGGGAGGGGGCGTGAGAGGCAATAGTGTAATAGCCTATATATCTTGACACATGCAGATAAATAAATACACATTCAGTTCAGGGAGGCATGAACAAATTATTTCCCCCTAGATAAATGTAACTGTGAGCATGTTCCAAACAGCCCCTTTTAAGCAGTGCTTCTTTAAGCACTCCTCAAGGGTGGTGTGGGGTACGAGGTGGAGGGGTCGTGAGAGGCAATAGCGTAAAAGCATCTTTAGTGTTCGTAAACAACTATCTTGACGTGTTCAGATAAAAAAAATCAACTTCAGGGGAAGCGTGAAAAAAATGATGTCCCCTAGGGGGGGCGTGAGAGGAAATCATTGAGAACAAATGACATAGGGTGTGATTACTTTTCAAACCCTACAGTAATTGTCAACCAACAAAAACTATTGGCCACAGACCGATTTAGTTTTGGGTTTAAGTATACGTGCTGTGCAATTTTTGTCCTTTGAGTTCATGTCCTGAACATCGTTCTCCATTGTGAGAAAATAGATCTTGCTTGACAATGGTGTCTAATTTTCAAATCCTAATGCCCACCCTCCCCTTTTGTTTTTCCACTGCAGAGTCCTTGGTCATAAACGACCCAGACTTTAAAGAGGAGGACCCAAACTTTCTCTCCCGCAGCGAGCGCTATGACCAAGCTGTTAGAAAAAGTGCCCAAATGATCCTGAAGATGAGAGAGTTTGGCATCGCAGACCCAGAGGAGATCTACTATTACAAAAGGTAAATAATAAAGTGAAGCAACACGTCACACAACTCTTACTTTTCTTTTTTTTACAAAAGCAATGCACAGACCCGTAATAATTGAAAGACCAATGAAATGGTCTTATAGGAAAATGTTCAATTGGTGTCCAATAAATTATACATTTAGCTTTAAAGAAGAAATGCACCTGTTTGGAATTTTTCCTATAATTCCCCATCTTTATGTAAGACAAATGCATTCTAACTCGTAAATAAACACGAGCAAAAGTCAGCTAACAATGGAGCCTATAAAATGCTGTAAACACCCAAAAGCCTCCATCAGTGTTTTATATATACATTGTAAGTATATATGTCATGTAGTAACATTCATAATAACATGTAATATATACATGATGTAAGTATATATGTCATGTATTAACATTTATAATAACATGTAATATATACATGATGTAAGTATATATGTCATGTAGTAACATTCATAATAACATGTAATATATACATGATGTAAGTATATATGTCATGTAGTAACATTCATAATAACATGTAATATATACATGATGTAAGTATATATGTCATGTAGTAACATTCATAATAACATGTAATATATACATGATGTAAGTATATATGTCATGTATTAACATTTATAATAACATGTAATATATACATGATGTAAGTATACAAGTCATGTAGTAACATTCATAATAACATGTAATATATACATGATGTAAGTATATATGTCATGTAGTAACATTCATAATAACATGTAATATATACATGATGTAAGTACCCCTGCAATATAATAACATGTCACTACATGACATATATACTTACATCATGTATATATGACATGTTATTATGAATGTTACTACATGACATATATACTTACATCATGTATATATTACATGTTATTATGAATGTTACTACATGACATATATACTTACATCATGTATATATTACATGTTATTATGAATGTTACTACATGACATATATACTTACATCATGTATATATTACATGTTATTATGAATGTTACTACATGACATATATACTTACATCATGTATATATTACATGTTATTATGAATGTTACTACATCACATATATACTTACATCATGTATATATTACATGTTATTATGAATGTTACTACATGACATATATACTTACATCATGTATATATTACATGTTATTATGAATGTTACTACATCACATATATACTTACAGTGTGTCTATAAAACCTTGATTACATTTTTTGGATGTTTTTTGTGAGCTTTACAGGCGGAATAAAGCGAATCCCATTGTTAGCTGACTTTTGATAGCATTTATTTGCAAGTTAGAATGCAATAAAAAGAGAAACATCTGGTCTTACATAAGGATTTGAATGATACCCAATATAAATAAAAAAGTGCAGTTCCTGGAGTAAAATTCTCAACATTTTGTGTATTTGTAAAAAGGTGAAAACTTGTATTTTGTGCACTGCAGAACAATTACTATGCATAGGCATGTTCCCTGTTAGAGTTCAGTCTGCTCCTCAGGGCAATGTGGAAGGTCTGTTATGCAAAATGGACTTCACACCGATGCCGTAACAGTAATACTGTCCCTCCAGTCCAGGAACATGGACTTGAGTGACTATGTTTAAGTATATAGTAGAACTGCAGTCTAACTGAATACCTGTAGTAGTGATCATTTAGAACAGAACTACACTAATACCTTGTTGATCCTATATCTTCCTTTCACCTAGCATGTTTCGGGGCAACTTTTACGAGCCTATACAACTACACTTTGACATGTTCCTCCCAACCCTGTATGGCCTTTGTGACCCTGAGCAGTCCAAGAAATGGTTACCAATAGCGCAGTCCTACCAGGCCATTGGCACGTACGCTCAAACTGAGCTGGGTCACGGTCAGTCAAAAAAAAAACAACCTTGTATGTGTATTTGACGTTAGAAAACGGGCCCATTAAAAGTGCAAATGTCACTTACTTGTACATGTTTGACAGACGTTAGAGGTTACTTGTGGTTTTATGTTTGAAGTATGAAGCTGCTTTACAAACCTATCTTTATACAAATTGCTGTTTACAATAGTAGGCCATCTCATGTTACTCACTGAGCTTGTATATATATATATATATATATATATATATATATATATATATATATATATATATATATATATATATATATATATATATATATATATATATATATATATATATATATATATATATATATATATATATATATATATATATATATATATATATATATATATATATATATATATACCATTTTATTTTTCTGTTGCAGTCTCCGGTGGGAAAAATGTGCACACCCCTGGTGTATATCAGTGGTCCCCAACCACCGGGCCGCACAAGAAATAAAAAAAATATTGATTTTGAATTTTTTTTTTTGTTTAAATTTATTTATTAAATCAACATAAAAAACACAATATATACATTATATATCAATATAAATCAATACAGTCTGCAGGGATATGTGATACAGTCCATAAGCACACATGATTGTATTTCTTTATGACAAAAAATAAAAATAAATAAAACAATTACCATAAACCCCACCCCCTCGGTCTGTGGGACACATTTTCAAGCGTTGACCGGTCCGCAGCTACAAAAAGGTTGGGGACCACTGGTGTAGATGATTTCAAACGGAATTAAAAAAAAATGTTAATGAAAAGAAGTAGGGATGTTCGATAATGGCTTTTTGCCGATATCCGATATTCCAATATTGTCCAACTCTTTAATTACAGATACAGATATCAACCGATACCGATATCAACCGATATATGCAGTCGTGGAATTAACACATTATTATGCCTAATTTGGACAACCAGGTATGGTGAAGATAAGGTACTTTTTTTAAAAATTAGTAAAATAAGATAAATAAATTAAAAACATTTTCTTGAATAAAAAAGAAAGTACAACAATATAAAAACAGTTACATAGAAACTAGTAATGAATGAAAATTAGTAAAATTAACTGTTAAAGGTTAGTACTATTAGTGGACCAGCAGCACGCACAATCATGTGTGCTTACGGACTGTATCCCTTGCAGACTGTATTGATATATATTGATATATAATGTAGGAACCAGAATATTAATAACAGAAAGAAACAACCCTTTTGTGTGAATGAGTGTAAATGGGGGAGGGAGGTTTTTTGGGTTGGTGCACTAATTGTAAGTGTATCTTGTGTTTTTTATGTTGATTTAATAAAAAAAACAAAAACAAAAAAAAAACGATACCGATATTAAAAAAACCGATACCGATAATTTCCGATATTACATTTTAACGCTTATATCGGCCGATATCGGACATCTCTAAAAAGAAGGAATTTGTAAAAAAAAAAACAACGCAGAATTTAAAAAAAAATGAAGGGAATTAATGGGGCCCTACCAATAACAACATCCCTATTGCTGAACATGGAGGTGGAAACATTCTGCCTTGGGGCTGTTTCTCTGCTAAGAATCCCTCCTGAGATTTGTGCAACCCTTACCCTACACTGTGTGCTTGCCAACAAGAGTTTCTTTGCTCTACGATCTAATAAATCAAATACAAATGAACGTACATAACGCTTAAATAGTTTTTACTCTCTGTTAAAGTGGAACTGCCCTTTATTGGATTTTGTCTATCATTCACAATCTCTATGGAAGAGAAGAGCAATAACTTATGTTTTTCTTTTTTTATGCATTCTAATTTGTGAAATGCAGCTAGTATGAGTAAACCTTGTTCAGTAAGTGATTGTTTTATATTTGGCTAAGCACTTAGCAATACTGCTACATAATGCTTAGTATTTCACTAAAGCTGGATCTGTTTAGCACACAGTTTCTAAAACTTATAGCTTGTCCTCCTTATATTCAAGCTCAAAAATATAAGGTTCTGGATCACCATTTGTCCAAAAGTTTGATACACAAAATAAATAAAAAAGTGCAGTTCCTGCATAAAAATTCTCAATGTTTTGTGTATTTGTAAAAAGGTGAAAACTTGTATTTTGTGCACTGCAGAACAATTACTATGCATAGGCATGTTCCCTGTTAGAGTTCAGTCTGCTCCTCAGGGCAATGTGGAAGGTCTGTTATGCAAAATGGACTTCACACCGATGCCGTAACAGTAATACTGTCCCTCCAGTCCAGGAACATGGACTTGAATGACTATGTTTAAGTATATAGTAGAACTGCAGTCTAACAGAATACCTGTAGTAGTGATCATTTAGAACAGAACTACACTAATACCTTGTTGATCCTATATCTTCCTTTCACCTAGCATGTTTCGGGGCAACTTTCACGAGGCTATGGGACTACACTTTGTCATGTTCCTCCCAACCCTGTATGGCCTTTGTGACCCTGAGCAGTCCAAGAAATGGTTACCAATAGCGCAGTCCTACCAGGCCATTGGCACGTACGCTCAAACTGAGCTGGGTCACGGTCAGTCAAAAAACAACCTTGTATGTGTATTTGACGTTAGAAAACAGGCCCATTAAAAGTGCAAATGTCACTTACTTGTACATGTTTGACAGACGTTAGAGGTTACTTGTGGTTTTATGTTTGAAGTATGAAGCTGCTTTACAAACCTATCTTTATACAAATTGCTTAGTTTACAATAGTAGGCCATCTCATGTTACTCACTGACTAAAGATGTAAAATAAACATCTCCATGTTGTTTCTAAAACTAACCGAATGTAGTACAAACAACTACAGTCCTTTTTTGATTTGGTATCCACCCCTTTTCTCTACCGGTTATTAAGGGTGTACAAAAAAATAGTTTCACATCTGAATCGCGACTCTTACTCATCTCGAGTCTAAATCGATTCATCATTTATAAAAATCGATTTAAAAAAATTTTGTTTTTGTTTGAGTCAATGTTTAAAAATACGTTTTTAGGCCATTTCCATGCAACTGGAAGTTGTTTTTCGAACCTGTTACCTGTTTGGAAAAAGTTTCATTATATTTATTAGACCAGTGTTTTTCAACCTTTTTTGAGCCAAGACGCATTTTTTTCTTTGAAAAAATCCAGAGGCACACCACCAGCAGACATCATTAAAAAATGAAACCCAGTAGACAATATAAAGTCGTTGTCGCAATTGTTGGATATGACTTTAAAGCATAACCAAGCATGCATCACTATAGCTCTTGTCTCAAAGTAGGTGTACTGTCACCACCTGTCACATCACACCCTGACTTATTTAGAGTTTATTGCTGTTTTCCTGTGTGTAGTGTTTTACTTCTTGTCTTGCGCTCTTATTTTGGTGGCTTTTCCTGGTTTGTTGGTATTTTCCTGTAGCAGTTTCATGTCTTCCTTTGAGCGATATTCCCCGCATCTACTTTGTTTTAGCAATCAAGAATATTTCAGTTGATTTTATCCTTCTTTGTAGGGACATTGTTGATTGTCATGTCGTGTTCGGATGTACTTTGTGGACGCCGTCTTTGCTCCACACGCTGTAAGTCTTTGCTGTCGTCCAGCATTCTGTTTTTGTTTACTTTGCAGCCAGTTCAGTTTTAGTTTCGTTTTGCATAGCCTTCCCTAAGCTTCAATGCATTTTCTTAGGGGCACTCGCCTTTTGTTTATTTTTGGTTTAAGTGTTAAATACCTTTTTACCTACACGCTGCCTCCCGCACGACAAACCATGTTCCCGACATCTACAAAGCTGCTACCTACTGATATGGAAGAGTATTACACGGTTACTTTGCCAAGCTCTAGACAGCACCAACACTCAACAACAGCACATCTGCGGATTATAATTACTAGTTTGCAAAAAGTATTTATAACCCAATTAGGTGAAATATCATAATCTCCCACCGCACATCAGACTGTATCTCACGGCACACTAGTGTGCTGCGGCACAGTGGTTGAAAAACACTATTAGACCAAATGATACAATTTGAGAATCGGTTTGAATCGAGAATTGATTCTGAATTGAATTGTCACCCCAGGAATCGGAATGGGCTCGATATGTTAGGTGTCACATCCCTGCCGCTTAACCTCATCAGTCAGGGTAAGCTGGAGCTCTCACCCCTGCTGACTTGGGGTGAGAAGCGGGCTGATGGCCAGCCAATCGCAGGGCACATATTTATTCACACTCACATGCATACCTATAAACAATTTACGCTCTTCAATTATCCTAACATGCATATTTTGGAATGTGGGAGGAAGCCGTAGAAAAGCCAGGCGCACACGGGGAGAACATTCAACATCCACACAGAGATGTCCAAACGGAGACTTGAACATGCTAACCACTCGGATACCAGTTTTATCAAGTCATGTACAGCATTTACTGTACCCTGGCAAGCAAACTTCTACAGTATCTCCTTTAACCTGCTTCTCCATTAATATTTCCATGGACAAATCATTTGAACGTCCTTAGCTAGCGTTATTTGCTTCCATATGGTGCAAAGTCGCAGTACTACACTCCAACTGCTTCTCCATTTCTTTCTTTAATTCTATGAATGTCATCACTGTCCGGGACACTCACTTCCTTTTCTTCCAATAGTTGAAAAAACAAAGTCACGTGGAACTCTAGCTAGAAGCTAATGCTAGGGAGTCAAAGCGGATGTGTTTGGGAGGATTCAGCGGTGTTTGCTACGCCAACTAGTGGTGGGGAGGCTGCTAACTCCAATTTTTGCTGGCAATTTAAAGCATAGCAATTAGCCGAGAGAGCTGGTATCTCATAAAAGTTGGGGTACTCGTTAGTTGACATACTGTACAAGTGTGTCTATATGGAGTGAAATAACTGAAGTCAACAAAAATGTTTTTACTCACGCCAACAATTGGCAAGTAAAAACACAATTTTCCGCAAATAAAAAAACAATTTGCAAGTATAAAAAATGTTTAATTCAAGTTAAAACTTTTGGCAGTAATATTCCACCCTGCTAGATCCACACTTGCACTTTTATACTTGCAAATTGTTTTTTTACTTGTAGAAAATATTTTGTTGTTGTTGTTTTTTATTGTACTTCAAAGACTAAAGGAAAGGCTCCATTGACAATTATTACTACTAGGCATTTTTGTCCATGTAGACAATTGTTTTTTATACTTGAAATCGTTTTTCTTACTTCTAAAAAATGTTTTTTTAACTTTCAAATCGTTTTTTTTTATTGTTTTTCAATGACTAAAGGAAAGGCTCTATCGACATTGATTACTACTAGGCATTTTTGTCCATGTAGAAAATTGTTTATACTTGCAAATTATTTTTTAAATGTAGAAAATTGTTTTTATGCTTGCACATTTTTTTTTTACTTGTAGAAAATTTTGTTTATACTTGCGAATTGTTTTTTTACTTGTAGAAAATTGTTTTTATACTTGCACATTTTTTTTTACTTGTAGAAAATTGTGTTTATACTTGTGAATTGCTTTTTTACTTGTAGAAAATTGTGTTTATACTTGCAAATCTCTTTTTTAATTGTCCTTCAAAGACTAAAAGAAAGGCTAAGCATGCAAATCGTTTTTTATTTGCAGAAAATATTTTGGTTATTTGCGAATCGTTGGGCATGAGTAAAAACACTTTTGTCATTTTACTCCAGATGTGTATAATAATAATAATAATACCTGGGATTTATATAGCGCTTTTCTAAGTACCCAAAGTCGCTTTACATGTTAAAAACCCATCATTCATTCACACCTGGTGGTGGCAAGCTACTTTCGTAGCCACAGCTGCCCTGGGGTATAAGTGCATTTTTGTGCACAATGAACATGTCCGTGATGATAATGATAACCCTGATCATTTTGGTCACCATAACCATGAAATGAAATGTTCATATGGTTGCGTCCGTACAGTATGCAGGCTACGGTATAGATTAGTGAGAGGTTGCGTTGTCTCTTGTAACTCAGTATCCTCTTGTAATCAGATAGGCTGTGAGAGAGAAAGTAGGTCATGCCAGTTATTGTCTCTTGCCTTTCTGGTCCCGAGCCAAGCAAATGGCCTCCAGTTGGTACTTGTTCTGCACTGAACCACAGCAGAAACTTGAGCTAATGTCTTTGCTCATTTATTGCATTGGAGACTAAACTCCCAGCCTTCTGGGGCTTGCTTTCTGTAACATACAACCACATGAATTAATTGGGCTGTGCTTTCATTAAGAGCAAATGTTCATGTGTCAAATTATGCACAAATGATTGTAGCAGCTTTCTTAATATGCATGACAAGCTGTTTTACTGACGTGGGCTCACTCTTCTTCCTTCTTTGCTTCTTCTCTCCTCCATCATCCATGATTCCATCCACTCTCCTTAATTTGTGTTAATGTGTCTCGTCCCCCTGCCCGTGCCTTTTGCTTGGCATGATCATCTGGTGTCCTTTCCCATGGGCTCCTGTCCTCCTTGTGGTTTAGCTGCGTGCACCCGGGCAGGCCCGAGCCCTTTGACCTGCATCTGGGAATGTTCCTGCCCACACTGCTCAACCAGGCCACCCCTGAACAAATGGACCGCTACTTCATGCCCGCCTGGAACCTAGAGATCATCGGCACCTACGCTCAGACTGAGATGGGCCACGGTAAAATACTGAAGAGTGGGGTCCAATAAGTGTGGACCGTTCAACCATCAACATTCCTAGTAATTACTGGAGAGGGATCGCACAATATTTTGATTGATTGAATCCATTTTTCCATGAACTATTTTAAGCTCTGTCAAACATTTACAAGGTGCACTGGTACTATTCTTCAAAGAGGCCCTCGGGCCATGAGCAGTGATTTGAATAACACACATGTACCTATAAAACCGATCCCTGCACAGGACAATAATATATCATTTGCTTATTTACTTACTGAATTGGCAACTCTTGTGGGCTTTTTTTCTAACGAGATGTGTGTGATTGATGCTAATTATAATAAGTTTTCAAAAATGTGGCAGAGTGGGCCTCCCCTCAGAGGACACGATACTACTCCCTAGTCCCTGAAAACATATTGTGGCATTTTCCCTGACTGCTAAAGGGGAGCTGCGCTTTTTGGGGAATTTTGCCTATAATTCACAATCCTTATAGGAGACAAGATTACATATATCTTTTTTTTTAATTCATTCTAACTAAATAAACAAAAAGTCTGCTTACAGTGGAGTAAATTAGAGCCATGACGTCACTGCGTCTGTTGCGTTTATTCCGACCATAAAACCCAATAAGTGACCAACCGTTCTAGATTATAAATCATGCCTCTCACCTTGATAGTAAAATGATGTGGACATAAACTGAGAAGTTTGTCAACTTTGACAGCCAAATTAGACTTGGAGATGGCGAAAAAGAGCCATGAAAGATGCTGGTTTGTGTCCACCTTTTTTTTTTAACCCTTCGCGAGTATTGTGAGTCATTCTTCATTTAAACATTAATATATCAACATCCTAACAGTCGGCATCCCAGTGAGAGCAGACATTGTACAGTAAGTGAGGTTTTATTATGTTGTTTGGCTCTCGTTAAGTCTGTACGAGTTCTAGAAAGTTTTGTAGTTGAAGGAGAAAGTGAATGTTGCGATGTGTCTATGACATTATTGTGCCGATGTATGCTTAAAATGAGCAAAATACGTAAATATTACATATCATGAATGTGCCTGTTACTACATGACATGTATACTTCCATCATGTATATATTACATTTTATTATGAATGTTACTACATGACATATATACTTACATCATGTATATATTACATGTTATTATGAATGTTACTACATGACATGTATACTTCCATCATGTATATATTACATGTTATTATGAATGTTACTACATGACATATATACTTCCATCATGTATATATTACATGTTATTATGAATGTTACTACATGACATATATACTTACATCATGTATATATGACATGTTATTATGAATGTTACTACATGACATATACTTACATCATGTATATATTACATGTTATTATGAATGTTACTACATGACATATATACTTCCATCATGTATATATTACATGTTATTATGAATGTTACTACATGACATGTATACTTACATCATGTATATGTTACATGTTATTATGAATGTTACTACATGACATATATACTTACATCATGTATATATTACATGTTATTATGAATGTTACTACATGACATATATACTTCCATCATGTATATATTACATTTTATTATGAATGTTACTACATGACATATATACTTACATCATGTATATATTACATGTTATTATGAATGTTACTACATGACATATATACTTACATCATGTATATATTACATGTTATTATGAATGTTACTACATGACTATATATACTTACATCATGTATATATTACATGTTATTATGAATGTTACTACATGACATATATACTTACATCATGTATATATTACATGTTATTATGAATGTTACTACATGACATATACTTACATCATGTATATATTACATGTTATTATGAATGTTACTACATGACATATATACTTACATCATGTATATATTACATGTTATTATGAATGTTACTACATGACATATATACTTACATCATGTATATATTACATGTTATTATGAATGTTACTACATGACATATATACTTACATCATGTATATATTACATGTTATTATGAATGTTACTACATGACATATATACTTACATCATGTATATATTACATGTTATTATGAATGTTACTACATGACATATATACTTACATCATGTATATATTACATGTTCTTATGAATGTTACTACATGACATATATACTTACATCATGTATATATTACATGTTATTATGAATGTTACTACATGACATATATACTTACATCATGTATATATTACATGTTATTATGAATGTTACTACATGACATATATACTTACATCATGTATATATTACATATTATGAATGTTACTACATGACATATATACTTACATCATGTATATATTATATGTTATTATAAATGTTACATTACATATATACTAACATCATGTATATATTACATGTTATAATTGTTACTACATTACATATATACTTACAGTGTGTATATAAAACATTGATAGACGTGTTCGGATGTTCCTTTAAGGGCTTTATAGGCAGAATAGAGCGACTCCCCTAGGCTACGTTGTTAGCAGAGTTTTGCTTGCATTTACTTACTAGCTCGAATAAAAAACAAACATTTGTTCTTGTCTTGCACAATGATTGTGAATGATAGTGCAGTTCCCTTTAAACTAAATCAATTGAGCCTTGGAACACTTATCTGCCTTACGAGGTCAGGGGAGACACAAAACTGCTTTTAGAGGTGGTCTTCGGTTTAGGACATTATTTTATAAGAATCGCTCCCATAAAATGAAATAGTAGTCTGTAAACTGGAGAAGCAGTTACAACTTAGTGTACACACTGCATTGGTCTTCTACTGCTACAGCTATGCTAAATAGAGGGACGCCATTGCTTATTAAATTGCTATTATTAGCTAACAACACCTAGAGATAGTGCATGTGTTACGTACGTACATAATTGCGTACGAGAAGCAGTAAGGATGTACGATGCAAAGTTGGCATCCTCTAGGCATCTGTGTAAATGTTGCAAACAGCCCCTTTAAGTCAAACGTTCCTGGATTACATTCTGACAACAAAATTGCATTTGTGTCCAAATATTGGGGTCTTTTCTCAAGCAAATTTGAATCACCTGTGATGAATCGTAATTAGTTGCGATTCAAGAGCGTGATAAATGTAATTAAATAAATCACTTGACAGCCACAGTTCTTACACAGATATGGTTCGCACACCAGTGTTATTCAGCTCGTTATAAAAGGTCGTAAATGGAAAAGTTTGTAAGCAAGGGGGTTCCTAAATCGCTGTAAGTTCCAACTTCCACTAAAACGGCGCTTACATCACAATATATTTGTTGGTAACCCGAGGACCACCTGTACAACATACCAAGTGTTAACTTGAGTTAGTTAGTGTGTGGAGTAGACCATCATCTTGTATTTTCTCTAACGCTGCATATCTCTGGTGGGCTCCGCTATGCTGCCGTCCTCTAGGCACGCACCTCCGAGGACTGGAGACCACCGCCACGTTTGACCCGGCCACACAGGAGTTCATCCTGAACAGTCCCACTGTCAGCTCCATCAAATGGTGGCCTGGAGGCCGTAAGTACACAAACTCTGTCAAACCAATAGAAATGTACGTCTTCATGAAATAAACCAAGCTTTTCCTAGTTGGCAAGACGTCAAACCACGCCATTGTTCTTGCCCAGCTTTCCACTCGGGGAGATTGCCACGGTCTGCACGCTTTCATTGTACCTATCCGTGACATGGACACACACAAGCCCCTGCCTGGTAACTTCACTCGCTTCATATTTCTTCTGGGTCACCATTAAAACCCTTTTTTCTTCATAGGTATTGTCGTTGGGGATATCGGACCCAAATTTGGTTTTAATGAGGTCGACAACGGCTTCTTAAAACTTGACCACGTACGGATACCACGAGACAACATGCTCATGAAATACGCCAAGGTCAGTTAGTTAAACTTACCACTTATTACGTTATGTTCATTCAAATAAATGTACAATGAAGACATATTATTCAAATAAACTACAGCTCAACCTACGAGATCATTGCATTCCACCACCAAGCTCAAAACTCGTAATATTCCTATCTTATAGCAGCCCCATTTATTGAAATCAGTTGAATCCAATCTTAGCTACAATTTTAACATGTAACATGCCTTTTTAAAAGGAAAAATGACTTTTAGGTGGAAAATATTGTGAGAAAAACAATACATACTAAGGCTGTAAATCTTTGGGCACCACACAATTTGATTCCATTCAAAACGATTCTCGATTCAAAATCAATACTTCTTAATAACATTTGATGGCAGTTCTATGATGAACCACATTCCTCCATAAAATAGATAAACAGCTATGATGAATGTCTATATTACTTAGAATTAAACTGGTTTTGTTTCATAAAATTCTACCCAAACATTTAATGAAGTCAAGTACAAATAAGACAACAAGAGAAGTATCTTTTGGAAAGCAAATGTGTACAGCAGATATCAACAATATGATTTGTCTGAGTGTCTGGACAGGACAGATACAAAAAATTGTTTTGAATCGATTAAGAATCGTTACAAATAACAATTGCGATTAATTCGAGATTCTATTTTTTTAACACCCCTCCTGATTAGATGTAGAAAATATGATCGATTCTAAAATGATTTACAATTAGAGGGTGGATTGACGGACAAATGTCCAAATATCGATTATTTACTTATGTTAAAGGGGCCATATTAATGATTTTTTTCCTGCATATAAACCACTTCTTTGTGGTCTATTTAATGGTGGTTCTTTGGTCAAAATGTTGCATAGGTTATGTTTTACAGACCGTCTCATCAGGATGCGTCGTTTTACTGGCAATCTGATTTATGTGCCTCCACTTGGACAGTGTCTTCCCCCTGTCATCCATGTTGTAGTCTTTAGCGCTTCCATAGCAAGTCTACTGAAAGATTTAAGTTGGAGCTATACGCTACTTTGTATTAGAAATGGCAAAAGCGGAGGATGCATGTGCATGTATGAGCCAGTCTTCCCCATAACAAGAGGGCAGAGAAAAAGGAGCTTATTGACTGCAGCGCGGTCTACAGTGGCGGACTCGTGCAAAACACTCTGGGTAACGTTCTACCATATATGGATCATTGGCTGTTGCATAGGATTAATTTACAGGAAGTACAAAGGATTGTTTGATTAATACTGTATTTTCAGGACTATAGAGGGCACCGGTGTATATAAGCCACACCCACTAAATGTGAGAAGAAAAATCTATTTTTCCATATACAAGCCACACAGGACTATAAGCCGCAGATATATATGTTGTGAAATGAGTTATTTACACAGAAATATTTTGTAAATGTTTATTTACATACATTAATTGTTTCTAAATGGTGTCTGTAACATAGCAGTAAAACGGCTGATCAAACAAAACAGAAGTCATGGTCATGAACCCACTAGCTGCGCAAGCTAGTGCTCCAATCTGCTAAACAGACTCAATAACTCCGCGGTGACGTTTTGGAATTGATGAAACTAAAACAATACAAAAAGAATGCCATTTTAAGTTAATAGTACTAAGACAGACAGACACTTCTAAATGGGTTAGCATATACGCTAATGCTAGTGGTGCTAGCTTGATTAAGTTATGATAGCACGTACAAAAATGCGTGAAAACACTATCAAACATATCACGGTTTAGTACAGTAAGTATAAAATGTTTTAGTTATATTGTAAAACTTACAAATGTTGCTGGAAGTGATGAATTAAGAAATCATACAAGTAGAAAAGCTATGACTGAACGACAGTTGTACTTCCGGTTCAAAGCACTAAAAACAGAAGGAAATACTGTAGTGAGTGCAGCGAACAAACTCATCCCAAAGATGGCACCGTAGCATAAACAACACAGCATTTCAGTGTCTGTGGGCGTTTTATAAAAAGTATTTGTTGAATACAAAACATTATGGCCGTTGGCGACTAAAAATCTATTAATTAGCCCTGCGTGGGATACGGTATCTCCGCAACGCCTCGACGGTTTCATTTCAAATATTTGGGACTTATGCAGATCCCAAATACACAACAACAACAAATGACATTTGTAAAGTTACAAAAGATTTAAAGTTAGTATTATTTGCGGACAATACAACAGCGTTTTGTTCAGGAGAGAACACACAGAAGATAATGCAAATAATAACAAATTAAAAAGATGGTTTGACAAAAACAGACTATCTTTGAATCTCAGTAAAAGTAAAATAATGCTATTTGGTAACAGTAGAAGAGAAAGTCAAACACAAATACAAATAGACGGAATAGAAATTGAAAGAGTAAATGAAACCACATTTCGAGGTATAATAATTGATGATAAATCGAACTGGAAATCTCATGTAATAATTATACAACATAAAGTAGCAAGAAAGACGTCAATAATGAATAAAGCAAAACATGTTCTAGACCAAAAATGACTTCATATTCTCTACTGCTCACTAGTGTTACATATCTGACTTATTGTGTAGAAATATGGGAAATAAGTACAAAAGTACACTTCATTCATTAACTGTTACAAAAAAGATGAGTTATAATAATACATCATGTTGGATATAGACAACATACAAACACTTTGTTTATTGAATCGAAAATACTGAAATTTCACCACATAGTGAATTTGCAAACAGCTAAAATGATACACAAAGCAAACTATAACCTGCTAGCCAAGAATGTACAACAATTCTTCTCAACAAAAGAAGAGAAATATAATCTTAGAGAAAAATGTAATTTAAAACATTTGTATGCACGTACAACACTTAAGACCTTCAGTATATCAATATGTGGAATTAAATGATGGAATGGATTAATAAACAATGTACTAATATGATCCACTTCAAGAAACTCTTCAAACTTAAAGTGTTTACAAAGTACAAAGAAGAAGAACCATGATAATAAACATTCTGAATTTATTTCATCTATCCATTCATTTTCAAGATAATCTTACTCATCTCACCATATGAAATATAACTTACTTCACCAATTATTTATTTGTATTGTTATTACTTATGGAGTATATTGTGAATACATTGAGAACAGGAAGTGAACCAACGTTTTAGCAACTGTTATGTAAAGGAAAAGGGGTAGGATTAAATAAACTCTGCTTCTTCCTACTCCTTTTCCAACATGTTGAATAGAGAAACTGGACATTGTGATGTATCATAAATGATAAATAAAATAATACATGTATCATGTTGTATGCATGCATGTGTGATGTATCATGTTGTATGCATGCATGTGTGATGTATCATGTTGTACGCATGCATGTGTGATGTATCATGTTGTATGCATGCATGTGTGATGTATCATGTTGTATGCATGCATGTGTGATGCATCATGTTGTATGCATGCATGTGTGATGCATCATGTTGTATGCATGCATGTGTGATGCATCATGTTGTATGCATGCATGTGTGATGTATCATGTTGTATGCATGCATGTGTGATGTATCATGTTGTATGCGTGCATGTGTGATGTATCATGTTGTATGCATGCATGTGTGATGTATCATGTTGTATGCATGCATGTGTGATGCATCATGTTGTATGCATGCACGTGTGATGTATCATGTTGTATGCATGCACGTGTGATGCATCATGTTGTATGCATGCATGTGTGATGTATCATGTTGTATGCATGCATGTGTGATGTATCATGTTGTATGCGTGCATGTGTGATGTATCATGTTGTATGCATGCATGTGTGATGTATCATGTTGTATGCATGCATGTGTGATGTATCATGTTGTATGCATGCATGTGTGATGTATCATGTTGTATGCATGCATGTGTGATGTATCATGTTGTATGCATGCATGTGTGATGTATCATGTTGTATGCATGCATGTGTGATGTATCATGTTGTACGCGTGCATGTGTGATGTATCATGTTGTACGCATGCATGTGTGATGTATCATGTTGTATGCAAGCATGTGTGATGTATCATGTTGTATGCATGCATGTGGGATGTATCATGTTGTATGCGTGCATGTGTGATGTATCATGTTGTATGCATGCATGTGTGATGTATCATGTTGTATGCATGCATGTGTGATGTATCATGTTGTATGCATGCATGTGTGATGTATCATGTTGTATGCATGCATGTGTGATGTATCATGTTGTACGCGTGCATGTGTGATGTATCATGTTGTACGCATGCATGTGTGATGTATCATGTTGTATGCAAGCATGTGTGATGTATCATGTTGTATGCATGCATGTGTGATGTATCATGTTGTATGCATGCATGTGTGATGTATCATGTTGTATGCATGCATGTGTGATGTATCATGTTGTATGCATGCATGTGTGATGTATCATGTTGTACGCATGCATGTGTGATGTATCATGTTGTATGCATGCATGTGTGATGCATCATGTTGTACGCATGCATGTGTGATGTATCATGTTGTATGCATGCATGTGTGATGTATCATGTTGTATGCATGCATGTGTGATGCATCATGTTGTATGCATGCACGTGTGATGTATCATGTTGTATGCATGCATGTGTGATGCATCATGTTGTATGCATGCATGTGTGATGTATCATGTTGTATGCATGCATGTTCCAAATAAACTCAAACTCAAACAGGTAACTAGTAGGTAGAAAAAGTTGGTTTTGCATAATGGAAGCCCTTCAAAAAAAGTCATGCAGATGTAGCGTGGAAATGAGCAAGTAGATCATTAAGTCAGGTGCGTTTGAGGCTAAAATGAAGACTGTTAAACTGAATACTCCTGCCGTCAGATTGAAGACACTGGCGTGCAACACTTGGCGTGCGGGCCATAGTTTGGACACCCCTGCTGTACAACAAGCCAAGTTAGCGAAAAGGGAAGGCTGGTCAATAACAGCAGAGATATTCCAAGTTGTGCTATCTGGCACAGTCCGTCTTGTAGTAGAGAAGAGTTGATGCTTTTCAGTGTTGCTAGGCAACAAACAGCAAGAGCGGCGAGGACCTTGAAGATTGGTAGCGCAACAGAGCCTTGGGACACCCAGAACAGCTTCAGGCGTGGGTGGAGGAGCAAGCCTCAGTAGGAGGAGGATGCTGAAGTTTGCTTTTTAATGGTTGGAAAACAACCTTATTTCCATTGCTAGCTATAAGCTAATGCTAGCAATAGCTTATCCATCTCACGGCTCCTAACTTAAAGTATGCTCACAATTTAAAGCAGAACACAAATACTCGTAAGTTGAGGCACCACTGTGAATTGTTTCTTCTAAATATTTCATTTTGCATCCCAACAATTGTCTCCCTAGGTGGACCCGGATGGAACCTACATCAAGCCTCCCAGTGCCAAGCTGACTTACGGCACCATGGTTTTCATCCGCTCCATGATTGTAGGCGAGTCTGCTCGCGTCCTCGCCAAGTCCAGCACCATCGCCATACGCTACAGCGCCGTGCGCCACCAGTCGGAGATCCGTGCCGGGTCAGTCACTGTCAAGCAAACGTTTTTCATTTTTAGGAGAGTATTTACAGCACTTCACTTTTTCCACATTGTGTTACAGCCTTATTTAGATTTATATTATATTAAAATGGAATACATTGATTTTTGTCCACAAAATTCTACACACAATACTCCATAATGACAATGTGGGACGTGTGTTTTCAGAAATGTAGCAAATGTATTGAGAATGAATAAGTCATCAATCACATGTACATATACAGTACCGTATTTTTCCGAGTATAAATCGCACGGACCGGAAATGCATAATAAAGAAGGAAAAAAACATATAGAAGTCACACTGGAGTATAAGTCACATTTTTTGTGGAAATGTATTTGATAAAAGCCAACAGCAAGAATAGACATTTGAAAGGCAATTTAAAATGTCTAAAGAATAGTGAACAACAGGCTGAATAAGTGTACGTTATATGAGGCATAAATAACCAACTGCTATGTTAACGTAACATATTATGGTAAGAGTCATTCAAATAACTATAACATATAGAACATGCTATACGTTTACCAAACAATCTGTCACTCCTAATCGCTAAATCCCATGAAATCTTATACGTCTAGTCTCTTACGTCAATGACATCAATAATATTATTTGATATTTTACGCTAATGTGTTAATTTTCATTCATTTTTTTTTCATTTATTTATTTATTTCAGGCAATGACAAAAACATACAAGTTGACAAAACATAATAATATAAATTAATATAGTGCATTATTGTAATCATTTCACACATAAGTCACTCCTGAGTATAAGTCGTACCAAACTATGAAAAAAACTGCCACTTATAGTCCAAAAAATACGGTAAGTACTGACAAGACTTTGTTGATGCAGCAATTAAACCTCAAGTCTTTTTGAAATACCACACCACAAACCTGGCACACCATCTTTGGGCACTTTGGCCCATTCCCCTTTGCAGCTCCATGAGGTTGGATGAGGAGCGTTTGTGCACAGCCATTTTCACATCTCTCCAGAGATCTTCGATGGGATTGAAGTCTGGGCTCTAGCTAGGCCACTCTAGGACATTTACAAAGTTGTCCTGAAGACATTCCTTTTAATATTTTGCCTGTGTGCTTGGGGTCCTTGTCCTGCTGGAAGATGAACCGGGCTGAGTTCAAGAGCGCTCTGGAGCAGGTTTTCATCCAGGATGTCTCAGTACATTTCTGCATTCATCTTTCCCTCTATCCTGACTAGCCTCTCAGTTCCCCACAGCACCATGCTTCACTGTATTGGCCTGGGTTCCTCCAAACACCCCAAAGGGTTAAATCTTTGTCTAATCAGACCAGAGAATCGATCTAAAGTCCCACCCGGGTGTATTTTGAAGTGAAAACCTTCTATAAAGACAGGTGGGCTCCAATGAAGCTGTAGGAAGATCTCAGTTGAAACAGGATGCACCTGAGCTCACTTTCCAGCTTCGTGGCAAAGGCATGGGATTTCTTAGATTTGTATTTTTAGTCAATTGGCAAAATGTTTGAAAAATATTGTCATTACAAGGTATTGTGTATAGAATTTTGAGGACAAACATGAATGTATTCCATTTTGGAATAAGGCTGTAAAGTGGTTTTCACTGAGGGCCACATGGCAGTATTTATGGGAAAGTCTTGTTGTCCTGCAGAGAGCCAGAGCCCCAGATCCTGGAGTACCAGACGCAGCAATACAAACTGTTCCCCGTGCTCGCCATGGCTTACGCCTTCACTTTTGTCGGCCAGTACATGAATGACACGTACCACCGCATCACCGCAGATATCCACCAGGGGGACTTCAGTCAGCTTCCAGAGGTACACGTAAATATCACATATTGCAGTGCATACCTTTACTGAATATTGTTCTTTTTAACCTTTTATGCGCTCCATTCCCCAGCTCCACGCCCTGTCTGCGGGCCTGAAGGCTTTCACCACGTGGGCGGCCAACTCTGCCATCGAGGTGTGCCGCATGTCGTGTGGCGGTCACGGCTACTCCCGCAGTAGCGCCTTGCCGGACATTTACGTGGAGTTCACCCCGACCTGCACTTACGAAGGAGAGAACACGGTCATGATGCTACAGACGGCCAGGTGTGTCAGTAGGGGGTGTCCAAAGTGCTTTTTTAACGGCCTGTGGCACATGCTACTCAATTTTGAAAAACGTAAAAAAGTGGAACTAGAAAATTCCCGCGGAAATTTTGACGGGCCTGCTATCTGCGCCCTGGACCTCTGGCCGGGGGGCGTTGGAAGCCGTTGTACTTTGAAGATGGTGCCGAGTGTCCCAATCCGTGAGTTTTAGGTGTAATTGTACAAAATGAGCTACAGAGCTAGCCTAAAACATTAGCATGCGCACATTAAAATGCTAACACTTAGCATGTGTGCTAACAATGGCATGCTAACCGTTAGCACGTCTCACATATCAAGTAACATAGCTGTAAGGTGTATGACTGCGGAAGCAGAGAAAAAAGTGAAAAATAAGCAAAAAGAGTTAGCATGCTAATATTAGCTTGCTAGCATACGAACAGTTAACAAGTGTCAAGTACCAAGTTATATGACTCTGGAGTAAACGGTTGCATATTTAGCTCAAAAAGTTATCATGTTAATGTTAGCAAGCTATCGTTAGCATGCAATCAGTTAGCATGGGTCACATTGCAAGTTATATGACTCTGGAGTAAACGGTTGCATATTTAGCTCAAAAAGTTATCATGTTAATGTTAGCAAGCTATCATTAGCATGCAATCAGTTAGCATGTGTCACATTGCAAGTTATATGACTCTGGAGTAAACGGTTGCATATTTAGCTCAAAAAGTTATCATGTTAATGTTAGCAAGCTATCATTAGCATGCAATCAGTTAGCATGTGTCACATTGCAAGTTATATGACTCTGGAGTAAACGGTTGCATATTTAGCTCAAAAAGTTATCATGTTAATGTTAGCAAGCTATCATTAGCATGCAATCAGTTAGCATGTGTCACATTGCAAGTTATATGACTCTGGAGTAAACGGTTGCATATTTAGCTCAAAAAGTTATCATGTTAATGTTAGCAAGCTATCATTAGCATGCAATCAGTTAGCATGTGTCACATTGCAAGTTATATGACTCTGGAGTAAACGGTTGCATATTTAGCTCAAAAAGTTATCATGTTAATGTTAGCAAGCTATCATTAGCATGCAATCAGTTAGCATGTGTCACATTGCAAGTTATATGACTGTAAGGTGCATGGCTGTGTAATTAGAGAAAAATATGTCAAGTTAGCTAAAAAGTTAGCATGTTAACGTTGGTTAACAAGTGTCACATACCAAGTTATATGAGTTATATGACTCTAGGGTAAACGGTTGCAAAATTAGCTCAAATTAGCAAAATTAACAGTTGGGTTAAATGCAAGGAGAAAAAGTTGCAATTTTGACTCTAATAACACAAAGCTGCCATGCAGACAGCTTTACATTTTTTTTGTTTTTACTTTTCTTTTGTTATTGCTAATAAGGAATGAAAATCAATGTTAGGAATGATTGACCTATTCACGGCTTTATGTCAAATAATCTACTTTTAAACATTTTGGTAGGGAAATATAAAGTTTTCTTTGACAAAAATTGCATTAAACAAACGAAAAAACATCAAATAATAATAGAAATAATACAAACTTTCAATCGATGGATATATTTGGAGTTAAAGGTTAAAAAAACAAAGTTGAAAGAAGAAAAAAAACTGACTTATTTTGAACACTTTTTGAGTGTGGGGGCCCTTTTGGATCTCTGAGAATTTTAGTGGGATTTTTATTTATTTAAACTTTTAAAAACATCCTTCTACTATCCAGGTGAGAGGCATGATTTATGATCAAGAATAAACTTTCACGAGCAAAGGAAGCGAGGAAGCAGTTTACCACTCGATTAGGGCTGCAACAACTAATCGATTAAATCGATTAAAATCAATTATGAAAATAGTTGGCGATTAATTTAGTCATCGATTTGTTGCATCTATGCTATGCGCATGCGCAGAGGCTACTTTTTTTAAATTATTTTTTTTATAAACTTTTATTTATAAACTGCAACATGTACAAACAGCTGAGAAACAATAATCAAAATAAGTATGGTGCCAGTATGCTGTTTTTTTCCCAATAAAATACCGGAAAGGATAGAAATGTAGTTTGTCTCCTTTATCCGATTATTAATCGATTAATCGTAGTAATAATCGACAGATTAATCGATCATCAAATTAGTTGTTAGTTGCCGCCCTACACTCGATGTCAACAATGGCACACATGTTGGCGATCACCATGACGCTACAAATAGTTTGTCTGCGTTAGCACTTCTAATAACAATATCACTAATACTTGTTCATATTTATAATCACAATATGACTAATACTTGTTCATATTTATAATCACAATATGACTAATACTTGTTCATATTTATAATCACAATATGACTAATACTTGTTCATATTTATAATAACAATATGACTAATACTTGTTCATATTTATAATAACAATATCACTAATACTTGTTCATATTTATAATAACAATATCACTAATACTTGTTCATATTTAAAATAACAATATGACTAATACTTGTTCATATTTATAATAACAATATCACTAATACTTGTTCATATTTATAATAACAATATGACTAATACTTGTTCATATTTATAATAACAATATCACTAATACTTGTTCATATTTATAATAACAATATCACTAATACTTGTTCATATTTAAAATAACAATATGACTAATACTTGTTCATATTTATAATAACAATATCACTAATACTTGTTCATATTTATAATAACAATATGACTAATACTTGTTCATATTTATAATAACAATATGACTAATACTTGTTCATATTTATAATAACAATATCACTAATACTTGTTAATATTTAAAATAACAATATCACTAATACTTGTTAATATTTATAATAACAATATGACTAATACTTGTATTAGTGTAATAACAATATCACTAATAGTTGTTAATATTTATAATAACAATATGACTAATACGTGTTAATATTTATAATAACAATATCACTAATACTTGTTCATATTTATAATAACAATATCACTAATACTTGTTAATATTTATAATAACAATATCACTAATACTTGTATTAGTGTAATAACAATATCACTAATACTTGTTAATATTTATAATAACAATATGACTAATACTTGTTAATATTTATAATAACAATATCACTAATACTTGTATTAGTGTAATAACAATATCACTAATACTTGTTAATATTTATAATAACAATATGACTAATACTTGTTAATATTCATAAGAACAATATCACTAATACTTGTATTAGTGTAATAACAATATCACTAATACTTGTTAATATTTATAATAACAATATGACTAATACTTGTTAATATTCATAAGAACAATATCACTAATACTTGTATTAGTGTAATAACAATATCACTAATACTTGTTAATATTTATAATAACAATATGACTAATACTTGTTAATATTCAAGTCACCAGATGTAAAAGGAGTATTGTTGGCGCTTTTTGGATGGTTATTTATTGAGTTTTATGGGCAGAATAAAGGCCTTGCTATCGGCTCCACTGTAAGCGGACTTTTATTTACGTTTATTTAGGAGTTTGAATGCATTAAAACAATCCATCTGTTATGTCTTTCATAATGATTGGAAATGATGGGCAAAATTCCCAAAAAGGTGCAGTTCTTCCCTTTATGTCTCCCTGTTCTTCCAGACATGCACACATCACACACTCCTTCATTCATCACATGGAGCTGTTATTGTACCTGCCCTTTAAAGGTCAATAGGATATTTGGAGTCAGGAAATGTTGTAGCATCCTGAAATGGAAACAACAAGGTTTATGAATGAGTCGTTTTAAATGTCAATGTTTTTTTCCGTGCAGATACCTGATGAAGAGCTACCGGCAGGCTAGAACAGGTCAGCGGCTCCATGGCATGGTATCATACCTCAATGAGTCCCAGCTCCCGAGGGTCCAGTCCCAGCCGGTCGCAGCAAGATCCAGCGGTCTGGACATGGAGGACCTGTCCGGCTTGGCGGAGCTCTACAAACTACGAGCTGCCACGTAGGAGATGTTTGAGGGCGGACTAATAAACGCCATGGCATTTGTCCGTGAGTCATGCAAATGATCCTTCTGTGTGTTTAGTCTGGTGGAGCTGGCAGCCAAGAGCATCCAGAAGGAGCTGCAGCAAAGGAAGAGCCAAGAGGACGCCTGGAACAATAGTGCTATCGACCTGGTCACAGCCTCCCATGTAAGAACATTTCTTCCACCTTCAAGCACATTCCATACATGCTGTCTCAAAAATAGTATTCATCACAAACATTTTACACTTTACAAACCACATTTTCAGCAAATAAAAGTAAAACGGTTAAACATTTTTACTGTATGACATTCTAATAATAAAATTGCATTAGTGTCCATTTTATTTCAGTTAATTTAAATGAGGCAGGCGAGTAATAAACTGATTAGTCATGATTTGTCCATGTTCAAAAGTGTGTATAAATCCGATCAAAAATGTGATTCATCTGATTTAAAAAGCAATCTTTTCACAGCACTCGTTTAAAGGCACATTTATAATTAAAGGCCTTCAACTTTTGCAGCTGTACACCTCAGAGTCATATAACGTGACGTGACACTGTTTCATTGTTATTCAGTTATTTACATAACTATTTTATATTAAAAGAGCAGACTTCTGCATGCTAAGCAGCCTCCTTTTGTATGTATTTATTTACATGTTGATGCCAAGGCTTCCCCCTGGAAGTAAAACATGTAGTTGTGACCCTGGAAGTAAAAGATGTAGTTGTGACCCTGGAAGTAAAACATTACTATGTACATGTACTTGTGACCCTGGAAGTAAAACATGTAGTTGTGACCCTGGAAGTAAAAGATGTAGTTGTGACCCTGGAAGTAAAAGATGTATTTGTGACCCTGGAAGTAAAAGATGTAGTTGTGACCCTGGAAGTAAAAGATGTAGTTGTGACCCTGGAAGTAAAAGATGTAGTTGTGACCCTGGAAGTAAAAGATGTAGTTGTGACCCTGGAAGTAAAAGATGTAGTTGTGACCCTGGAAGTAAAAGATGTATTTGTGACCCGCAGGCCCACTGCCACTATGTGGTGGTGAAGCTGTTTACTGACAAGCTGGGGGAGATTGATGCTGGCTCCATCCACTCAGTGCTGTCCACGCTGGCTCGCCTCTATGCTCTTCATGGCATCATGAACAACTCTGGAGACTTCCTACTGGTACAAATAGAAGAATATTATTTTTATTGCAACTTTTCTTGTTCTTCATCCTCATTTGTCCCGTTGTGATGTATCCCAGGCGGAGCTGTTGACCGGCTCCCAGGTGCTGCAGATTTCCGCTGGTCTGAAGGAGCTTCTCTCCGAGCTGAGACCGAACGCCGTGGCGCTGGTAGATGCCTTTGATTTCCACGACCAGATGCTGAAGTCCGTGTTGGGGCGCTACGACGGGAACGTCTACGAGCACATGTTTGAGTGGGCCCGCCGCTCACCCCTAAACGCCACAGAGGTCAGTGAGACAGGATTCATTCGACCTGGTTAGTAGTCTGCTCCAAAAACAATAAAAGATCATGTATGTTGAATTGATCTGTCGCAGACACCCAGAAATGATAAACACATCTTCTAGAGCAGCAATTGCCAATACATTACATTTTTTTAAGCACACTGGGAAAAAAATATTCTAGATTTTGGAATAAAAAACTGTCAATTCAGTTACCTGAGTCGTACTGTAAAATGTACAAAGTATTTTTTACCGAATACACTAAGATTCTGGCGAATGAGCTGCAGGTTTTTCACCCTAAAATCTATTAGAATTTTTACTGTACAATTTCAGTTCAGTAGAGTTTATTGATGCATATTTAACACATGTACAAACCCCGTTTCCATATGAGTTGGGAAATGGTGTTAGATGTAAATATAAACAGAATACAATGATTTGCAAATCCTTTTCAAGCCATATTCAGTTGAATATGCTACAAAGACAACATATTTCATGTTCAAACTCATAAACTTTATTTTTGTGCAAATAATCATTAACTTTAGAATTTGATGGCAGCAACACGTGACAAAGAAGTTGTGAAAGGTGGCAATAAATAGTGATAAAGTTGAGGAATGCTCATCAAACACTTATTTGGAACATCCCACAGGTGTGCAGGCTAATTGGGAACAGGTGGGTGCCATGATTGGCTATAAAAGTAGATTCCATGAAATGCTCAGTCATTCACAAACAAGGATGGGGCGAGGGTCACCACTTTGTCAACAAATGTGTGAGCAAATTGTTGAACAGTTTAAGAACAACCTTTCTCAAGCAGCTATTGCAAGGAATTTAGGGATTTCACCATCTACGCTCCGTGATATCATCAAAGAGAATCCCGGACTGTTGAACAACCTAAGCTGTACATCAAGCAAGAATGGGAAAGAATTCCACTTCAAAAATGTGTCTCCTCACTTCCCAAACCTTTACTGAGTGTTGTTAAAAGGAAAGGCCATGTAACACAGTGGTGAACATGCCCTTTCACAACTACTTTGGCACGTGTTGCAGCCATGAAATTCTAAAGTTAATTATTATTTGCAAATAAAGTTTATGAGTTAGAACATGAAATATGTTGTCTTTGTAGCATATTCAACTGAATATGGCTTGAAAAGGATTTGCAAATCATTGTATTCTGTTTATATTTACATCTAACACCATTTCCCAACTCATATGGAAACGGGGTTTGTACATAAGTGCTGTACAGACATGAAGAATTTCAATCCAGTGTCACATTTACATGGTAACACAGAAGGAGGAATACAATACAAAAGTAGTAAAATATACCTTCAAAGATGAAAACTATATCACCTAAAAATACAAAAATGTAATAAATCAATAAGCAAAAGTATAAAAGGACCAAGATTTGATGCATAACTTGCTTTGAAATCATGATTCAAGCAGATGTTTCAATATTTATTCAAAAGAATGTTTGGAATATATCATAATATTGTAGGAAAATAATGTTTAAAGGCTACACATAATATGTTCTTATTTAGTGCAGTCAAATGATGACATTTTACAATCAGATCAATCACAGCTTGCATTATCCAAATTCATTGAAGAAAATATTTTGACACAAAGGCAATTACTGTGTATATTTACATGATTGATGCACTATTTCTTGTCATTAATCGCATCTTACCTCTTTTTGCATCAAACATTTGTCCTTTTTATTGTTGTCTTTTTTCTCTCCCACTAAACAAGTCAGCCACAAAAAGTAATATCAAATAAGATAAGAATAATAAACCATGCATCAGTCAAAGAAGTACCCCAACACGGTGCTGCAATACACAAATGATGATGTAAACATAGGGACACACGGAAGTGAGCACGGCGCTGCTATAAATAGTTGTCTCTGTATAACAATATGACTAATACTTGCTAATATTTATAATAACAATATGACTAATACTTGTTAATATTTATAATAACAATATGACTAATACTTGCTAATATTTATAATAACAATATGACTAATACTTGTTAATATTTATAATAACAACATCACTAATACTTGTTCATATTTATAATAACAATATCACTAATACTTGTTAATATTTATAATAACAATATCACTAATACTTGTTAATATTTATAATAACATAATCACTAATACTTGTTAATATTTATAATAACAATATGACTAATACTTGTTCATATTTATAATAACAATATGACTAATACTTGTTAATATTTATAATAACATCACTAATACTTGTTAATATTTATAATAACAATATGTTGTCTGTCTATCTGTGTTGGCCCTGCGATGAGGTGGCGACTTGTCCAGGGTGTACCCCGCCTTCCGCCCGATTGTAGCTGAGATAGGCTCCAGCGCCCCCCGCGACCCCGAAGGGAATAAGCGGTAGAAAATGGATGGATGGATATCACTAATACTTGTTAATATTTATAATAAAAATATGACTAATACTTGTTAATATTTATAATAACAATATGACTAATACTTGTTCATATTTATAATAACAATATGACTAATACTTGTTAATATTTATAATAACAATATGACTAATACTTGTTAATATTTATAATAACAATATGACTAATACTTGTTAATATTTATAATAACAATATGACTAATACTTGTTAATATTTATAATAACAATATCACTAACAATTGTTAATATTCAAGTCACCAAATGTCAGTTTTTCTCTGGTTATTTCTTGGATGTGCTGTGTAAAATAGAGGAGCTTCCATTAGCTTCACTGTAAGCAGACTTTTATTTACAAGTTGTTGTTAGAATGCATTAAAAAGTATGAAAAATCCATCTGTCATGTCTTTCATAATGATTATGAGCGATAGACTAAATTGTAAAAAAAAAAGTGCAGTTCCCTTTCAAATGTGAGTCTTCCTAGTCCAGGTGCCAGCCAGGTGGCCCCAGGTGCAGAGGGGCCCATTGTCCAGGCTCAATATGCATGTGCATCATAAATGTCCAGCCTCAATATGCATGTGCATCATAAATGTCCAGCCTCAATATGCATGTGCATCATAAATGTCCAGCCTCAATATGCATGTGCATCATAAATGTCCAGGCTCAATATGCATGTGCATCATAAATGTCCAGCCTCAATATGCATGTGCATCATAAATGTCCAGCCTCAATATGCATGTGCATCAAAAATGTCCAGGCTCAATATGCATGTGCATCATAAATGTCCAGCCTCAATATGCATGTGCATCAGAAATGTCCAGGCTCAATATGCATGTGCATCATAAATGTCCAGCCTCAATATGCATGTGCATCATAAATGTCCAGCCTCAATATGCATGTGCATCATAAATGTCCAGGCTCAATATGCATGTGCATCAAAAATGTCCAGCCTCAATATGCATGTGCATCAAAAATGTCCAGGCTCAATATGCATGTGCATCAAAAATGTCCAGGCTCAATATGCATGTGCATCATAAATGTCCAGGCTCAATATGCATGTGCATCAGAAATGTCCAGGCTCAATATGCATGTGCATCATAAATGTCCAGCCTCAATATGCATGTGCATCAGAAATGTCCAGGCTCAATATGCATGTGCATCATAAATGTCCAGCCTCAATATGCATGTGCATCATAAATGTCCAGCCTCAATATGCATGTGCATCATAAATGTCCAGGCTCAATATGCATGTGCATCAAAAATGTCCAGGCTCAATATGCATGTGCATCATAAATGTCCAGGCTCAATATGCATGTGCATCAAAAATGTCCAGGCTCAATATGCATGTGCATCAAAAATGTCCAGGCTCAATATGCATGTGCATCAAAAATGGCTCCCATACAAGCGGCTCACAACTGGGACTCGGTTCTCATCTCAGTGGAAACTCTATTCTTTTTTTTTTCTTTTCTTCAGATGATCATTTGAGTTAATGGTTGCTTTCTCCTTCTGCAGGTGCACGAGTCCTTTGAGAAGTACCTGAAACCTTTGAGGTCCAAACTGTGAGATGAAGACCCCACAAAGTCTTCATCTGCAACTCCCTGAATGACGAGGGAAGGAAAGTCTTTCCTTTGTGTGTAAATATCATCTTTGAAATAATACTTCATGGACTCTACAATTGAATGATGTCACATTTCATGACTTCTTGTCCAAGCGTTGCTGCGCGGTTCTGATGGCGACCCTTTTTCCCCTCAGTTGTGCTGTTCAGAAGCAAACATTAGTAAGAATGTTCCAGAACAATCACGGTTGTTTTGCACACATCATCAAGTGTTTGACTTCAACTTCTGTCAGCTTTGCTCTGCATTGCAATCAATGATGTTTGCAAACTACAGTAGGAAGGAGATTCATTCGTCACTGTTTACCTGACACATGAAACCTGACAAATTGGGGGGTGCAGTTTTAAATATCTTAGAATGTGTTTTTTTTTTTTTTTGGCAATTCCAACTTTGACCACAGCGCCAGTTGCTATGTTGAGTGGCGCCTTTCATCACTTTCTAGCAGACCGCATTGCAAAATGATCAACTTTCCTCTCACGCGAGATCCACCCTGTGGAGCAGCTGTCTGTCATTGACATAAAAGTGTGTATACTTTACTGGCCTTGTGGGGACCTTGACTCCTGAGGGACTGCACTCGCTCAAAGACAACTTTGAAGACTCCTTAAAGGTCCAACATGCTCCTGATTGTGCACTTAAATAAGAATAGACTTCCTGGTTAGGACATGAACAATATGTCCTTGTACCTGCCATGTCCACATCTTTCAAAAATCAGTGCTCCAACAATATAAATCCACTATTTGGATGTTTCTTCTAAAACACTACAATTACATCTAAAGGCTTTTTGGGTTTACAAACTTGATGTGCCTGAGGAATTTGCCTTAATATTGAGAATGATTTGTCTGTATGGAAATATGTACAGTATGCTTGTCTGTATGGAAATATGTACAGTATGCTGTCACACCACCTGAATCATCAGGTGTCTATTAACCATAATTGGTTGAATATTTGCTAGTTTTTACTAATGTCGATGAATAATTTGACATGTTGTCAAAATAAATGTAAGCAATTCAAACGTGTCTCGTGTGGATTTACTGGTTAAGCTGCTTGAAATGAAGGAGTGTGTTACTGTACATGTGTTACTGTACATGTTTCAGGTACTTGCAGTATTGGTCCTGCCTCGGTTGGTAGAGCAACTTGAGGGTTCCAGGTTCCATTGCCGTGAGTCACAGCCGTTCCTTGACCCACCTGCTGCCAGCAGCACCCGCACTGCTTTAAATGAAGAGCTTTGAGTCTTGTGAAGAATGTATATATATATATATATATATATATATGCAAGAGTTATTTCTTTCTATTCATAGTCATATTTGAAAACAGCTAGTGTTTTTCGATTTATTCTCTTTCTATTTGTCTGCAAGTAAACTGTGTGTGTTACTCTTGAAGACTTGGAATGTAGGACTTGGAGTACTCCCTTATATCTTATCTTCAGTAGAACAATGAGGCCGTGTTCCTTCCCTGAGAGGTGGGGACTTTCTTTCTGTGTAAGAAGGAGGCTCTTCCGTACGAGTGTTAGAACAACTTAGGAAGCCGGTATGAATGTATTAGTCTGGGTTGTTCTCCTGAAATTTCAGTAAAACTTGATGATATTCCTATTCTGTCCTGGTGATCCTTCTTACTCAGTTTATATGTCATCCAAAAGAACTTGGGATTGACCAGTAACTTAGATTCCCTTGGAGGAAGAACTGGTCGTGACGCAACAGCCTCTAGAGAAAAAGCGCTGTATAAATTTTTTTTTTTTTTTAAAAAGAGATTTTAACACAGTGGTGTCCAAAGTGTGGCCCGCAGCTTATTTTTTAAAGACCCTTGGCACATTTTAAAAATTATATTTCTACAAAAAGTGGAATACAAGAGCAAACAGGTAATGACATTTTAAAAATGTCTTTGCTCAAAAAATGATAAAAACTTATATTTGGTGGATAGATCTCAGGTTGATGTAGGGATTTAAGTGTTGAAAGTCAAAATAATATTCATATATGACTTATTTTGAACACTTTTATGAATGGGGAATCCCCGAGAACTTTTAGTCTGATTTTTGTAAAATGTTTTTTCTTTTATAAATAATAATTGAAAATGATAAATATAATTTTAAATTGCTCAAAAAATAATAAACCAAAAGCAATGTTGTTATGAATTATTTACCTATGAAAGGTCCAAATGACTACATTTTCTTTAGGAAAATATTGCATATTTAGTTTTTTCCTATAACAAGGGGGTTTTGACGAAAAGGACATTGACAAATAAACTTTCTGTCAAGGGATGGATGTGAAGTTGATATTTCAGCGTTGAAAGTAAAACTACATATGATGTCTGGGTGCTGGAGGCCGCCCAAACTCGCCTGAGTTGGCTGAGAAAGAAGGTGTGGAGATGTCCCCGTTCACTATAGAAGACTTTAAATTTGGTATGTTTATAAACAACTGTGATGTTTGTCAACATTATTATGCTCCAGGCAAACATTTTTTTACATAAATGTCGATTTATGAAAGTAAGGCCTACATTTTGTAATTGGCTTAATGGTTTACAATTATCAATGAAATATTGGAGAATGATTAAGAGTACAAGAAGCCCTTAAATTAGACTGACCATACGTCCTCTTTTCACCGGACATGTCCTCTTTTGTCAGGGCGGAGTTTCTTAAATGCCTCAAATGTCCGGCATTTTGAGTTAGGGTTGCATGTATTTTCAATGTACGTTCAGGGTTAAGAAGGGGTTAAAAACAAAACAAACAGCAGCATTGGTGAGGGAGGGGCAGAGACAGAGAGAGAGAGAGAGAGTTATGATAAACACGCATGCGTCGCCAGGCTCTGCTTTTTATCACATTTCATGTTTTATTATCTATAGCAGGGGTGTCAAAAGTGTGCCCCGCAGGCCATTTGCGGCCCACAGCTAATGTTTTAAAGGCACATTCTAAAAATACTATTCAAATAAACAAAAACATAACAAAAGTGAAATAAAAAAGCTTAAAGGTTAAATGTCATTTAGAAAAAGTTGCAATGTTGACTAATAAAACAAAGCTGTTTTTTTTCTCTTTCAAACTGTCATTGCTCAAAACATAATATTGAATCAAAATCAATGTTATTATGAATTATTGACATATCCAAGGTTCCCATTACTTCACATCAAATATTACACTAAGAAAAATATTTTTGGTGGAAGATTTTGCATATTTTGTGTGTTTGCCATTAGAAACATAGTTTTGTTTGACAAAAAAAAAGGGCGGAAAACAAACAAACAAAAAAACAACATAAAAAAAACTAAAACATTTTGAAATGAGGGATGGATGTGAAGTTGATGTAGACTCCAGAGATTTCAATATAAAATGTATGTATGACCTGCCTGGCACACGTACATTATCATAATTTCATCACCCAAGCAAAACACTTTTTACACTTTTATACTGAAATAAATACAACTTATTAAATACAAACATAGAAAAAACTAGCAGCAGCTATAAAGTTTAGATCCGTGAAGGAAAGAAGAAAGTGAATGAATGTTTATAACTGAATACATTTACACATGTATACACGTTTGTTTGCTTTTTTATTATTGTTTTTAATGAATGAAGTCACATTTATGACAACCTTTTCCCAAAACACAACGTAGAATGTGAGATACAACAGGCTAGTGTAGAACACAATATAGGATGTGAGATATAACAGGATAATGTAGAACACAATATAGAATGTGAGATATAACAGGATAATGGAGAACACAATATAGAATGTGAGATATAACAGGATAGTGTAGAACACAATATAGAATGTGAGATATAACAGGATAGTGTAGAACACAATATAGAATGTGAGATATAACAGGATAATGGAGAACACAATATAGAATGTGAGATACAACAGGCTAGTGTAGAACACAATATAGGATGTGAGATATAACAGGATAATGTAAAACACAATATAGGATGTGAGATATAACAGGATCATGTAGAACACAATATAGAATGTGAGATATAACAAGATAGTGTAGAACACAATATAGAATGTGAGATACAACAGGCTAGTGTAGAACACAATATAGGATGTGAGATATAACAGGATCATGTAGAACACAATATAGAATGTGAGATACAACAGGCTAGTGTAGAACACACTATAGGATGTGAGATATAACAGGATCATGTAGAACACAATATAGAATGTGAGATACAACAGGCTAGTGTAGAACACAATATAGGATGTGAGATATAACAGGATCATGTAGAACACAATATAGAATGTGAGATATAACAGGATAGTGTAGAACACAATATAGAATGTGAGATATAACAGGATCATGTAGAACACAATATAGAATGTGAGATATAACAGGATAGTGTAGAACACAATATAGAATGTGAGATATAACAGGATAGTGTAGAACACAATATAGAATGTGAGATATAACAGGATAATGTAGGAACACAATATAGAATGTGAGATATAACAGGATAGTGTAGAACACAATATAGAATGTGAGATATAACAGGATAGTGTAGAACACAATATAGAATGTGAGATATAACAGGATAGTGTAGAACACAATATAGAATGTGAGATATAACAGGATAATGTAGAACACAACATAGAATGTGAGATATAACAGGATAGTGTAGAACACAATATAGAATGTGAGATATAACAGGATAGTGTAGAACACAATATAGAATGTGAGATATAACAGGTTAGTGTAGAACACAATATAGAATGTGAGATATAACAGGTTAGTGTAGAACACAATATAGAATGTGAGATATAACAGGATAGTGTAGAACACAATATAGAATGTGAGATATAACAGGTTAGTGTAGAACACAATATAGAATGTGAGATATAACAGGATAGTGTAGAACACAATATAGAATGTGAGATATAACAGGATAGTGTAGAACACAATATAGAATGTGAGATATAACAGGATAGTGTAGAACACAATATAGAATGTGAGATATGACAGGATAGTGTAGAACACAATATAGAATGTGAGATATAACAGGATAGTGTAGAACACAATATAGAATGTGAGATATGACAGGATAGTGTAGAACACAATATGGAATGTGAGATATAACAGGATAGTGTAGAACACAATATGGAATGTGAGATATAACAGGATAGTGTAGAACACAATATAGAATGTGAGATATAACAGGATAGTGTAGAACACAATATAGAATGTGAGATATAACAGGATAGTGTAGAACACAATATAGAATGTGAGATATAACAGGATAGTGTAGAACACAATATGGAATGTGAGATATAACAGGATAGTGTAGAACACAATATAGAATGTGAGATATAACAGGATAGTGTAGAACACAATATAGAATGTGAGATATAACAGGATAGTGTAGAACACAATATAGAATGTGAGATATAACAGGATAATGGAGAACACAATATAGAATGTGAGATATAACAGGATAGTGTAGAACACAATATAGAATGTGCGATACAACAGGATAGTGTAGAACACAATATAGAATGTGAGATATAACAGGATCATGTAGAACACAATATAGAATGTGAGATATAACAGGATAGTGTAGAACACAATATAGAATGTGAGATATAACAGGATAGTGTAGAACACAATATAGAATGTGAGATATAACAGGATAATGTAGGAACACAATATAGAATGTGAGATATAACAGGATAGTGTAGAACACAATATAGAATGTGAGATATAACAGGATAGTGTAGAACACAATATAGAATGTGAGATATAACAGGATAGTGTAGAACACAATATAGAATGTGAGATATAACAGGATAATGTAGAACACAACATAGAATGTGAGATATAACAGGATAGTGTAGAACACAATATAGAATGTGAGATATAACAGGATAGTGTAGAACACAATATAGAATGTGAGATATAACAGGTTAGTGTAGAACACAATATAGAATGTGAGATATAACAGGATAGTGTAGAACACAATATAGAATGTGAGATATAACAGGATAGTGTAGAACACAATATAGAATGTGAGATATAACAGGATAGTGTAGAACACAATATAGAATGTGAGATATGACAGGATAGTGTAGAACACAATATAGAATGTGAGATATAACAGGATAGTGTAGAACACAATATAGAATGTGAGATATGACAGGATAGTGTAGAACACAATATGGAATGTGAGATATAACAGGATAGTGTAGAACACAATATGGAATGTGAGATATAACAGGATAGTGTAGAACACAATATAGAATGTGAGATATAACAGGATAGTGTAGAACACAATATAGAATGTGAGATATAACAGGATAGTGTAGAACACAATATAGAATGTGAGATATAACAGGATAGTGTAGAACACAATATGGAATGTGAGATATAACAGGATAGTGTAGAACACAATATAGAATGTGAGATATAACAGGATAGTGTAGAACACAATATAGAATGTGAGATATAACAGGATAGTGTAGAACACAATATAGAATGTGAGATATAACAGGATAATGGAGAACACAATATAGAATGTGAGATATAACAGGATAGTGTAGAACACAATATAGAATGTGCGATACAACAGGATAGTGTAGAACACAATATAGAATGTGAGATATAACAGGATAGTGTAGAACACAATATAGAATGTGAGATATAACAGGATAATGGAGAACACAATATAGAATGTGAGATATAACAGGATAGTGTAGAACACAATATAGAATGTGCGATACAACAGGATAGTGTAGAACACAATATAGAATGTGAGATATAACAGGATAGTGTAGAACACAATATAGAATGTGAGATATAACAGGATAGTGTAGAACACAATATAGAATGTGAGATATAACAGGATAATGTAGAACACAATATAGAATGTGAGATATAACAGGATAGTGTAGAACACAATATAGAATGTGAGATATAACAGGATAGTGTAGAACACAATATAGAATGTGAGATATAACAGGATAGTGTAGAATACAATATAGAATGTGAGATATAACAGGATAGTGTAGAACACAATATAGAATGTGAGATATAACAGGATAGTGTAGAACACAATATAGAATGTGAGATATAACAGGATAGTGTAGAACACAATATAGAATGTGAGATATAACAGGATAGTGTAGAACACAATATAGAATGTGAGATATAACAGGATAGTGTAGAACACAATATAGAATGTGAGATATAACAGGATAGTGTAGAACACAATATAGAATGTGAGATATAACAGGATAGTGTAGAACACAATATAGAATGTGAGATATAACAGGATAGTGTAGAACACAATATAGAATGTGAGATATAACAGGATAGTGTAGAACACAATATAGAATGTGAGATATAACAGGATAGTGTAGAACACAATATAGAATGTGAGATATAACAGGATAGTGTAGAACACAATATAGAATGTGAGATATAACAGGATAATGTAGGAACACAATATAGAATGTGAGATATAACAGGATAGTGTAGAACACAATATAGAATGTGAGATATAACAGGATAGTGTAGAACACAATATAGAATGTGAGATATAACAGGATAGTGTAGAACACAATATAGAATGTGAGATATAACAGGATAGTGTGGAACACAATATAGAATGTGAGATACAACAGGATAGTGTGGAACACAATATAGAATGTGCGATACAACAGGATAGTGTAGAACACAATATAGAATGTGAGATACAACAGGATAGTGTGGAACACATCATAGAATGTGAGATATAACAGGATAGTGTGGAACACAATATAGAATGTGAGATATAACAGGATAGTGTAGAACACAATGTAGAATGTGAGATATAACAGGATAGTGTAGAACACAATATAGAATGTGAGATATAACAGGATAGTGTAGAACACAATATAGAATGTGAGATATAACAGGATAGTGTAGAACACAATATAGAATGTGAGATATAACAGGATAGTGTAGAACACAATATAGAATGTGAGATATAACAGGATAGTGTAGAACACAACATAGAATGTGAGATATAACAGGATAGTGTAGAACACAGTATAGAATTGTGAGATATAACAGGATAGTGTAGAACACAATATAGAATGTGAGATATAACAGGATAGTGTAGAACACAACATAGAATGTGAGATATAACAGGATAATGTAGGAACACAATATAGAATGTGAGATATAACAGGATAGTGTAGAACACAATATAGAATGTGAGATATGAGATACAACAGGATAATGTACAACACAATATAGAATGTGAGATATAACAGGATAGTGTAGAACACAATATAGAATGTGAGATATAACAGGATAGTGTAGAACACAATATAGAATGTGAGATATAACAGGATAATGGAGAACACAATATAGAATGTGAGATATAACAGGATAGTGTAGAACACAATATAGAATGTGAGATATAACAGGATAATGGAGAACACAATATAGAATGTGAGATATAACAGGATAGTGTAGAACACAATATAGAATGTGAGATACAACAGGATAGTGTAGAACACAATATAGAATGTGAGATATAACAGGATAGTGTAGAACACAATATAGAATGTGAGATATAACAGGATAGTGTAGAACACAATATAGAATGTGAGATATAACAGGATAATGTAGAACACAATATAGAATGTGAGATATAACAGGATAGTGTAGAACACAATATAGAATGTGAGATATAACAGGATAGTGTAGAACACAATATAGAATGTGAGATATAACAGGATAGTGTAGAACACAATATAGAATGTGAGATATAACAGGATAATGGAGAACACAATATAGAATGTGAGATATAACAGGATAGTGTAGAACACAATATAGAATGTGAGATACAACAGGATAGTGTAGAACACAATATAGGATGTGAGATATAACAGGATAGTGTAGAACACAATATAGAATGTGAGATACAACAGGATAGTGTAGAACACAATATAGAATGTGAGATATAACAGGATAGTGTAGAACACAATATAGAATGTGAGATATAACAGGATAGTGTAGAACACAATATAGAATGTGAGATATAACAGGATAGTGTAGAACACAATATAGAATGTGAGATATAACAGGATAGTGTAGAACACAATATAGAATGTGAGATATAACAGGATAATGGAAAACACAATATAGAATGTGAGATATAACAGGATAGTGTAGAACACAATATAGAATGTGAGATACAACAGGATAGTGTAGAACACAATATAGAATGTGAGATACAACAGGATAATGTACAACACAATATAGAATGTGAGATATAACAGGATAGTGTAGAACACAATATAGAATGTGAGATATAACAGGATAGTGTAGAACACAATATAGAATGTGAGATATAACAGGATAATGGAGAACACAATATAGAATGTGAGATATAACAGGATAGTGTAGAACACAATATAGAATGTGAGATATAACAGGATAATGGAGAACACAATATAGAATGTGAGATATAACAGGATAGTGTAGAACACAATATAGAATGTGAGATACAACAGGATAGTGTAGAACACAATATAGAATGTGAGATATAACAGGATAGTGTAGAACACAATATAGAATGTGAGATATAACAGGATAGTGTAGAACACAATATAGAATGTGAGATATAACAGGATAATGTAGAACACAATATAGAATGTGAGATATAACAGGATAGTGTAGAACACAATATAGAATGTGAGATACAACAGGATAGTGTAGAACACAATATAGAATGTGAGATATAACAGGATAGTGTAGAACACAATATAGAATGTGAGATATAACAGGATAATGGAGAACACAATATAGAATGTGAGATATAACAGGATAGTGTAGAACACAATATAGAATGTGAGATATAACAGGATAATGGAGAACACAATATAGAATGTGAGATATAACAGGATAGTGTAGAACACAATATAGAATGTGAGATACAACAGGATAGTGTAGAACACAATATAGAATGTGAGATACAACAGGATAATGTACAACACAATATAGAATGTGAGATATAACAGGATAGTGTAGAACACAATATAGAATGTGAGATATAACAGGATAGTGTAGAACACAATATAGAATGTGAGATATAACAGGATAATGGAGAACACAATATAGAATGTGAGATATAACAGGATAGTGTAGAACACAATATAGAATGTGAGATATAACAGGATAATGGAGAACACAATATAGAATGTGAGATATAACAGGATAGTGTAGAACACAATATAGAATGTGAGATACAACAGGATAGTGTAGAACACAATATAGAATGTGAGATATAACAGGATAGTGTAGAACACAATATAGAATGTGAGATATAACAGGATAGTGTAGAACACAATATAGAATGTGAGATATAACAGGATAATGTAGAACACAATATAGAATGTGAGATATAACAGGATAGTGTAGAACACAATATAGAATGTGAGATATAACAGGATAGTGTAGAACACAATATAGAATGTGAGATATAACAGGATAGTGTAGAACACAATATAGAATGTGAGATATAACAGGATAATGGAGAACACAATATAGAATGTGAGATATAACAGGATAGTGTAGAACACAATATAGAATGTGAGATATAACAGGATAATGGAGAACACAATATAGAATGTGAGATATAACAGGATAGTGTAGAACACAATATAGAATGTGAGATACAACAGGATAGTGTAGAACACAATATAGAATGTGAGATATAACAGGATAGTGTAGAACACAATATAGAATGTGAGATATAACAGGATAGTGTAGAACACAATATAGAATGTGAGATATAACAGGATAATGTAGAACACAATATAGAATGTGAGATATAACAGGATAGTGTAGAACACAATATAGAATGTGAGATATAACAGGATAGTGTAGAACACAATATAGAATGTGAGATATAACAGGATAGTGTAGAACACAATATAGAATGTGAGATATAACAGGATAGTGTAGAACACAATATAGAATGTGAGATATAACAGGATAGTGTGGAACACAATATAGAATGTGAGATACAACAGGATAGTGTGGAACACAATATAGAATGTGAGATATAACAGGATAGTGTAGAACACAATATAGAATGTGAGATACAACAGGATAGTGTGGAACACAATATAGAATGTGAGATATAACAGGATAGTGTGGAACACAATATAGAATGTGAGATATAACAGGATAGTGTGGAACACAATATAGAATGTGAGATATAACAGGATAGTGTAGAACACAATATAGAATGTGAGATATAACAGGATAGTGTAGAACACAATATAGAATGTGAGATATAACAGGATAGTGTAGAACACAATATAGAATGTGAGATATAACAGGATAGTGTACAACACAATATAGAATGTGAGATATAACAGGATAGTGTAGAACACAACATAGAATTTGAGATATAACAGGATAGTGTAGAACACAATATAGAATGTGAGATATAACAGGATAGTGTAGAACACAACATAGAATGTGAGATATAACAGGATAGTGTAGAACACAATATAGAATTGTGAGATATAACAGGATAGTGTAGAACACAATATAGAATGTGAGATATAACAGAATAGTGTAGAACACAACATAGAATGTGAGATATAACAGGATAGTGTAGAACACAACATAGAATGTGAGATATAACAGGATAGTGTAGAACACAATATAGAATGTGAGATATAACAGGATAGTGTAGAACACAATATAGAATGTGAGATATAACAGGATAGTGTAGAACACAATATAGAATGTGAGATATAACAGGATAGTGTAGAACACAACATAGAATGTGAGATATAACAGGATAGTGTAGAACACAGTATAGAATTGTGAGATATAACAGGATAGTGTAGAACACAATATAGAATGTGAGATATAACAGGATAGTGTAGAACACAACATAGAATGTGAGATATAACAGGATAGTGTAGAACACAACATAGAATGTGAGATATAACAGGATAGTGTAGAACACAATATAGAATGTGAGATACAACAGGATAGTGTAGAACACAATATAGAATGTGAGATATAACAGGATAGTGTAGAACACAATATAGAATGTGAGATATAACAGGATAGTGTAGAACACAATATAGAATGTGAGATATAACAGGATAGTGTAGAACACAATATAGAATGTGAGATATAACAGGATAGTGTAGAACACAATATAGAATGTGAGATATAACAGGATAATGTAGGAACACAATATAGAATGTGAGATATAACAGGATAGTGTAGAACACAATATAGAATGTGAGATATAACAGGATAGTGTAGAACACAATATAGAATGTGAGATATAACAGGATAGTGTAGAACACAATATAGAATGTGAGATATAACAGGATAGTGTAGAACACAATATAGAATGTGAGATATAACAGGATAGTGTAGAACACAATATAGAATGTGAGATATAACAGGATAATGTAGGAACACAATATAGAATGTGAGATATAACAGGATAGTGTAGAACACAATATAGAATGTGAGATATAACAGGATAGTGTAGAACACAACATAGAATGTGAGATATAACAGGATAGTGTAGAACACAATATAGAATGTGAGATATAACAGGATAATGTAGGAACACAATATAGAATGTGAGATATAACAGGATAGTGTAGAACACAATATAGAATGTGAGATATAACAGGATAGTGTAGAACACAATATAGAATGTGAGATATAACAGGATAATGTAGGAACACAATATAGAATGTGAGATATAACAGGATAGTGTAGAACACAATATAGAATGTGAGATATAACAGGATAGTGTAGAACACAATATAGAATGTGAGATATAACAGGATAGTGTAGAACACAATATATAATGTGAGATATAACAGGATAATGCCTTCATTTTAACATTTGTTTTCAAAACGCTTACAAAAAAGTGGGACCCCAAAAATGTACCGTGGGACCCCATTTTTATGACTTGATGGGTCCCTGGGACCCCATTTTGAAAATCCCTAGCGCCAACACTGCTGTCAACAGAGGAGAAAAAATGCTTGATTGAAATAAATATATTATTTATAAAGCAAGTTGGAGTATCATGGGCAAATGTTCACCTGGTCCCGCCTTGGCACGCATATATGTGTCCTCTTTTTGGGAGTTCACAATATGGTCAGCCTACCTTAAATTGTTATCTTTGTTAAAAAACATTTAAAGTGATTTAGGTAGCCTTTTTTTTATTTATTTATTTATTTAATTATTAAATGTAATTAAAAGAATGAATTCTCTATCTGTATTTGCTTTAGTTTTCTTTCCTTGTTGTCGAACGTGCCTTGACTGTTGAGTGAATTATAAAAGTATGTTTGTTATTTATTTCAAAAGGAAATAAAACGTCAAAAACCGTCCCGAGTTCCGGGTGAGGTGAGTTGTAGCTCCGCCCCCTCCGGTCCTCCGTGGGAGCAGCGGCGGGAGTGGAGCACAAAGCGGGAAGTGGCGACACGCCGCGCGGGACAACGACGTCCGTGTTCGGGGACAAAAGGCCGCTGCTGATGAAGAAGACAGAAGAGAGTTTAGCAGGTGAGTCTTCATACTAACTTCGCCTCATTAACGCCATCTTTCAGGCGCTAACTGAAGTTAGCCACAATAGCAACACGCCGTGACGTCACAGGCTGCTCCCTTTCACGCAATTCAGGTCAAGTTTGTCAAAAGTGCTTTTAATAACCAGCTTTTAGTTATTAAAGACTTCTTTGTGTGTGGTCATTATAATATTGTCCGTGCTTTTAATAACGACCTTTGAGTTAATAATGACTAATTGTTTGTGTGTGGTCATCATATTATTGTCCATTTGTGTTTATAGAGGATTAGTAAACAACTACACTAAATAATAACAGTGTGTCATATTGATGCTTTTTTGATTGATTGAGACTTTTATTAGTACATTGCACAGTACACTACATATTTATTAGTACATTGCACAGTACACTACATATTTATTAGTACATTGCACAGTACACTACATATTTATTAGTAGATTGCACAGTACACTACATATTTATTAGTAGATTGCACAGTACACTACATATTTATTAGTAGACTGCACAGTACAGTACATATTTCGTACAATTGACCACTAAATGGTAACACCCCAATAAGTTTTTACACTTGTTTAAGTCCACATTAATCTTCAACTCTAGAAAGTATTTCAATGGGTGTTCTAGGAGTTATTAGGGTTTAAGTCTTCAACTCTAGAAAGTATTTCAATGGGTGTAAAAGGAGTTATTAGGGTTTAAGTCTTCAACTCTAGAAAGTATTTCAATGGGTGTAAAATGAGTTATTAGGGTTTAAGTCTTCAACTCTAGAAAGTATTTCAATGGGTGTAAAAGGAGTTATTAGGGTTTAAGTCTTCAACTCTAGAAAGTATTTCAATGGGTGTTCTAGGAGTTATTAGGGTTTAAGTCTTCAACTCTAGAAAGTATTTCAATGGGTGTAAAAGGAGTTATTAGGGTTTAAGTCTTCAACTCTAGAAAGTATTTCAATGGGTGTTCTAGGAGTTATTAGGGTTTAAGTCTTCAACTCTAGGAAGTATTTGAATGGGTGTTCTAGGAGTTATTAGGGTTTAAGTCTTCAACTCTAGAAAGTATTTCAATGGGTGTAAAAGGAGTTATTAGGGTTTAAGTCTTCAACTCTAGAAAGTATTTCAATGGGTGTTATAGGAGTTATTAGGGTTTAAGTCTTCAACTCTAGAAAGTATTTCAATGGGTGTTATAGGAGTTATTAGGGTTTAAGTCTTCAACTCTAGAAAGTATTTCAATGGGTGTTATAGGAGTTATTAGGGTTTAAGTCTTCAACTCTAGAAAGTATTTCAATGGGTGTTATAGGAGTTATTAGGGTTTAAGTCTTCAACTCTAGAAAGTATTTCAATGGGTGTTCTAGGAGTTATTAGGGTTTAAGTCTTCAACTCTAGAAAGTATTTCAATGGGTGTTGTAGGAGTTATTAGGGTTTAAGTCTTCAACTCTAGAAAGTATTTCAATGGGTGTTGTAGGAGTCATTAGGGTTTAAGTCTTCAACTCTAGAAAGTATTTCAATGGGTGTTGTAGGAGTTATTAGGGTTTAAGTCTTCAACCCTACAAAGTATTTCAATGGGTGTTGTAGGAGTTATTAGGGTAATGTAGGTCCCAGCAGGTCAGACAGGAACAAAGCAGAGTGTTTCCAGAGCAGCCAGCCACAAACACATGTGTCACAAACAGATGTGGAAGCACATTTTTACGTGATAATATATCATATTGTAGGTGTTTATTACACTTTAAATTCATATTTTGCTGTTTGTTACATTTTTGTAGTGTTTTGCTAGATTGTAAAAGATACACAACTATGGAGGAGCTGCTCTGACAAGTAAAAGATGTTCATATGTTGTTAATATTCAGTCTTTTATTGTTCATAGTTAATATTGTAAATCACACTTTCTTTATTTTCATGTACATTTTGGGTGTCGCATTCAGTAAAAAACTGTAAAATTCCATTTGGTGTTTTTGAGTTGGTCTGTCATGACTTTTTTAGAAGTCTATGGGACATTGTGACTTTTGGTATTAGTGTTCCTGGGGAAAAGGGATCCAAACACACATACTGTACAGCAGATGTTTTTTAAATATATAATTTATACACACATACACATTGGCCCCCCAGACACATTTTTTCTCTCAATTTGGCCCCCCATTCAAAATATATATATATATTTTGTAGCTTTATTCCCTCTTTATTGTTATTATTTTTTGTATTGTTCCCACACTACCTTTGCTTTTTTGTGTCACTTTTGATATGGTTTTGTCACAGTTTACTTACTTTGTGTTTTTTTTTTTTGCATCTAATCAAGCCACAAAAATGTGACTTACTTCTTCTTTTTCAAGTGTGAAGGGTGGAGAGATCTAGTGATGACTTCCTGAGGATCTTTGATGCCCAGGAATATTCATCCATCTTGCTCTGGTCTGGATCGTCTGCTGATCCTGAACCAGTGCAGGATGGATGGATATATTCAATATCTGGGTACTTTTTCTAATAATGTCTATACTGTAAACCTTGAGTTGTTAAAGCCCAAGTGCACCTCTCTCCTCAAGCGTGCACGTGAGTGTGCATGTATGACGGGTCTGAGTCAGCAAAGTATGATTGGTAAATGTGATTTTAACTGGAAAATTCAATACAATATATTTGGCACAAAAAAAAAAAAATATATATATATACATATAATATATAATATATATATATAAAGAATGTTGGTCTGTGAGGAGACTCACCTGCATTGGTCCTTAAAGTTCAGACTGTCACTAAACAGCACTATTTTCAATTTTAAGTATGCATTCCAAAATAGGTAAACATTGCACATTGTTTTTGATGTGCTTGCTAGCACATGACATGTAGACTTACAGCATGATCAACATGTGTGATTGTCACAAATACAAGTCAGTCACTGTTGACAGTAAAACATACATATGATATAATGCTGTTTTTGATTTTAAAAAATGACTTTTAAAAACAGGCGCAATGTAGTGAAGTTGGCAAGAGACACAAACTTGTACTAATAGAGTATAAACAAACTGTACTAATAGAATATACACAAACTGTACTAATAGAATATACACAAACTGTGCTAATAGAATATACACAAACTGTACTAATAGAGTATACACAAACTGTACTAATATAGAATATACACAAACTGTACTAATAGAGTATACACAAACTGTACTAATAGAGTATACACAAACTGTACTAATATAGAATATACACAAACTGTACTAATAGAGTATACACAAACTGTACTAATAGAATATACACAAACTGTACTAATAGCGTATACACAAACTGTACTAATAGAGTATACACAAACTGTACTAATATAGAATATACACAAACTGTACTAATAGAGTATACACAAACTGTACTAATAGAATACACACAAACTGTACTAATAGAATATACACATGATGATGATAACGTGGATGATGATGATAGTAACATGGATGATGATAATAAGGTTGATGATGATAATAAGGTTGATGATGATAATAATAACACCAAATGAGGTTTGTGATTAAAGTGAGGACTGTAAGTTGAGTTCTTAAAGCCACTATTTGTGTGATTGTGTTGATCTCTGTGGAAGACAAGAACATGTTTTTATTATTTAGCTTTTTCCAGTATGAATAAAGCTAGCTTAGCCATGTTTATGTCGCTAGCGTAGCGGGCTACTGGTGGAAAAGAAGTTAGCAATAATAACAGAAAACTCCGTCATGTAATTCCTCAAAAACATTCATGCATGAACATCAATGTTATTGTTTGTCATAGACTCATCCTTTTCTGGCTATTAAGGTGCACTAAGAAAACTATTCACATCCCAATCGCGGATTTTATTCATCCTGATTCTAAATTGATTTATCATTTAAAAAAAAAAATAGAAAATGTTTTTTTTAAATTAGAATTAATTAAAAAATATATTTTAACGCCATCTCCATGCAACCAGAAGGAGTTGTTCTAACCTGTTTTGAAGGGTTAGGGTTAGGCTTTCATTATGGGTTAGGGTTAGGCTTTCATAATAGGGTAGGGTTAAGCTTTCATTATGGGTTAGGGTTAGGCTTTCATAATAGGGTAGGGTTAGGGTTAGGTTAGGGTTTCATAATTGTTTAGAGTTAGGGGTTTCATTATAATTATTATACCAAGTAATTACATTGCGAGAATCGAGAATTGTGTTGAATCCAAAATCGATTCTGAATCGAATCGTCACCCCAGGAATGGGAATTGGATCAAATTGTTGGGTGCCTAAAGATTCCCACCCCTAGTTTCTATTGTTGATGATTTCATGCAAATATTGATCTATTAAATTTGTATTCTACTTTTAATAGGCGGGACTGTTTTGGTATCGCAGGGTGAAAAGTGTCACATCTGAATTTTGAAGTGGCCTGAAGGTACAACGATGGTGACAGTTAGACCCGACCCAGCCTTACTACGGAATCCTGCAGCTTTGGCGTTCCCAAAATGTGACAGGACAGCCATGAAATGGGAGTTTGGCATCAAGGACGGTCGCAGTTGTGCTGCTGGACTTGGGAAAGTCTGCCTGGCTGCGGCCATGCAGGCACTCTCATGGCTGCCATGCAGGCACTCTCATGGCTGCCATGCAGGCACTCTCATGGCTGCCATGCAGGCACTCTCATGGCTGCCATGCAGGCACTCTCATGGCTGCCATGCAGGCACTCTCATGGCTGCCATGCAGGCACTCTCATGGCTGCCATGCAGGCACTCTCATGGCTGCCATGCAGGCACTCTCATGGCTGCTATGCAGGCACTCTCATGGCTGCCATGCAGGCACTCTCATGGCTGCCATGCAGGCACTCTCATGGCTGCCATGCAGGCACTCTCATGGCTGCTATGCAGGCACTCTCATGGCTGCCATGCAGGCACTCTCATGGCTGCCATGCAGGCACTCTCATGGCTGCCATGCAGGCACTCTCATGGCTGCTATGCATTGCTCAGCAGCACGTGGCTCCATGCAAGCTTGGGCACGTCCACTCTTGTGGGAATGAAGTGTAATATTTTGCTGCCTCCGGCGTTTTTAGATAGAAACCAAATTCTTTGCGTTATATTTGAAGTGTAAATATTACTACGTGTGAGCGAGACACTTTTAATATTTGGAGAATGTGTGTTGAGAGAAGAAAGTCACACACTCCCACACTTCTCCATGCTTGCTGCTGGCGCTCCTGCTGGCGTAAGCAAACGTCCTTGCTTGCTCCGTTATGGTCCGAGGGTGCAGACTGCTACTTTGTCCACTTTTGAAATGTGTTAGCAGGCCAGCTGTCATCTTATTGTTACTCTTTCTAAAGGTCTTCTGCAAGGACACTATTCCATTCTGTTACTGAGACGCTCCACCAGCTGGTGTATTTTGTGGCTGCAGCCAGCAGAGGCGCTGTTCATTCAGTCGCCGCTCGTTGGCTATAGTGTTGTAAAATGTATTTTGAGACTTTTCAAAATAAAGGGAACCACAAAAATTTTTTTTTTTACAGAAACTCTTATGATACATTAAACATACGTCTCTTATGGCACTTAAGGAACAATTTTGGAACATATAAACGCAACACTTTTGTTTTTGCTCCCATTACTGCTCCCATTTTTCATTAATTGAACTCACAGATCTACAACTTTTACTAAACGACCTATTCCCCTCAAATATTGTTGACAAATCTGTCTAAATCTGTGTTAGTGAGCATTTCTTCTTTGCGAAGATAATCCATCCCCCAGGTGTGGCATAGGGCTGGGCGATATATCGATATACGCGATATATCGCGGGTTTGTCTCTGTGCGATATAGAAAATGACTATATGGTGATATTGGAGTATACCTTCTCATGCAGTTGCTTTTAGCTGCTGGCATTACACGACAGGCTCTTCTCACTCTATCTTGTGTCTCCTTCTCACAGACAGCAAGCGCACCTTCTACACACGTCACATACTGTCACGTCATACGTCACATACTGTCACGACATACGTCACATACTGTCACGTCATACGTCACATACGTATACGCCCTCGCGGAGCAGAGAGGTAGCGGCATGGCTAAAGTTAGCTGTGATGCGTGTGGTAATACGAGAGAAAGAAGGTGCGAATCTGGTAACAAATGAATGAAGAATTAATTCCCAAGAAAAGCAGCAGGGGGTCCATCGTCTGGCGGTGGTTTGGCTTCAAGTGGGAAGATGTCGAACAGACAACTGTAATTTGTCAAGTGTGGGGCAAAAGCGTTTCTACAAAAAGTAGCATTACTGCTAATATGTAGCATCATTTGAAAAGTCACCCGCTAGAGAATGAAGAGTGCTTACTCCGCATGTCAACATCTCCGTTCGGTGCCACACCATCAAAATGCCGAGGCAACCATTTCCACATCAACAGCGTATGAAAAAAAGAGTCAACAACAAAAGGAGATAACGTCCGCAGGAACCTACCACATAGTGAAGGACATACACTATTTGATTTACTATTATTTGCAGCTCATTTTTATGTGACACTTATTGAAATATCTTGTGTGACATCATGTTTTTAAACTATTGTAGTGGCGTTCTGTACAAAAAGTGCACTTTAATTTAGTGTTGTTTTGATATGTCATCTTAGTGACATCATGCACAAAAGTGCACTAATAGCTTGTTTTAAAATGTCTCCGACAATCTTGCACTTTCTGTTTTGGAAATGACATGAATGTTTGTGCCACTGCTTAATAACTGTTTCATAAATACACTTTTAGTTGGGATTTCCCTCTCTGCATGGAAGTTTAAAAGTAGCATATATTAATGCAGTATGAAGAAGAATGTTTGAATGTAGACACATAGAATCATCATACTGCTGTGATTATATGCATCAAGTGTTCATTCAAGGCTAAGGCAAAATATCCACATATATATGGTGTATGGTGACATGGACTAAACATATCCACATATATATGTTGTATCGTGACATGGACTAAACATATCCACATATATATGGTGTATGGTGACATGGACTAAACATATCCACATATATATGTTGTATCGTGACATGGACTAAACATATCCACATATATATGGTGTATCGTGACATGGACTAAACATATCCACATATATATGGTGTATCGTGACATGGACTAAACATATCCACATATATATGGTGTATCGTGACATGGACTAAACATATCCACATATATATGGTGTATCGTGACATGGACTAAACATATCCACATATATATGGTGTATGGTGACATGGACTAAACATATCCACATATATATGGTGTATGGTGACATGGACTAAACATATCCACATATATATGGTGTATCGTGACATGGACTAAACATATCCACATATATATGGTGTATCGTGACATGGACTAAACATATCCACATATATATGGTGTATCGTGACATGGACTAAACATATCCACATATATATGGTGTATGGTGACATGGACTAAACATATCCACATATATATGGTGTATCGTGACATGGACTAAACATATCCACATATATATGGTGTATGGTGACATGGACTAAACATATCCACATATATATGGTGTATCGTGACATGGACTAAACATATCCACATATATATGGTGTATGGTGACATGGACTAAACATATCCACATATATATGGTGTATCGTGACATGGACTAAACATATCCACATATATATGGTGTATCGTGACATGGACTAAACATATCCACATATATATGGTGTATGGTGACATGGACTAAACATATCCACATATATATGGTGTATGGTGACATGGACTAAACATATCCACATATATATGGTGTATTGTGACATGGACTAAACATATCCACATATATATGGTGTATGGTGACATGGACTAAACATATCCACATATATATGGTGTATCGTGACATGGACTAAACATATCCACATATATATGGTGTATCGTGACATGGACTAAACATATCCACATATATATGGTGTATCGTGACATGGCCTAAACATATCCACATATATATGGTGTATGGTGACATGGACTAAACATATCCACATATATATGGTGTATTGTGACATGGACTAAACATATCCACATATATATGGTGTATGGTGACATGGACTAAACATATCCACATATATATGGTGTATCGTGACATGGACTAAACATATCCACATATATATGGTGTATCGTGACATGGACTAAACATATCCACATATATATGGTGTATCGTGACATGGACTAAACATATCCACATATATATGGTGTATGGTGACATGGACTAAACATATCCACATATATATGGTGTATGGTGACATGGACTAAACATATCCACATATATATGGTGTATTGTGACATGGACTAAACATATCCACATATATATGGTGTATGGTGACATGGACTAAACATATCCACATATATATGGTGTATCGTGACATGGACTAAACATATCCACATATATATGGTGTATCGTGACATGGACTAAACATATCCACATATATATGGTGTATCGTGACATGGACTAAACATATCCACATATATATGGTGTATCGTGACATGGCCTAAACATATCCACATATATATGGTGTATGGTGACATGGACTAAACATATCCACATATATATGGTGTATTGTGACATGGACTAAACATATCCACATATATATGGTGTATGGTGACATGGACTAAACATATCCACATATATATGGTGTATCGTGACATGGACTAAACATATCCACATATATATGGTGTATCGTGACATGGACTAAACATATCCACATATATATGGTGTATCGTGACATGGACTAAACATATCCACATATATATGGTGTATGGTGACATGGACTAAACATATCCACATATATATGGTGTATGGTGACATGGACTAAACATATCCACATATATATGGTGTATGGTGACATGGACTAAACATATCCACATATATATGGTGTATTGTGACATGGACTAAACATATCCACATATATATGGTGTATGGTGACATGGACTAAACATATCCACATATATATGGTGTATCGTGACATGGACTAAACATATCCACATATATATGGTGTATCGTGACATGGACTAAACATATCCACATATATATGGTGTATGGTGACATGGACTAAACATATCCACATATATATGATGTATGGTGACATGGACTAAACATATCCACATATATAGTGTATGGTGACATGGACTAAACATATCCACATATATATGGTGTATCGTGACATGGACTAAACATATCCACATATATATGGTGTATCGTGACATGGACTAAACATATCCACATATATATGGTGTATGGTGACATGGACTAAACATATCCACATATATATGGTGTATGGTGACATGGACTAAACATATCCACATATATATGGTGTATGGTGACATGGACTAAACATATCCACATATATATGGTGTATGGTGACATGGACTAAACATATCCACATATATATGGTGTATTGTGACATGGACTAAACATATCCACATATATATGGTGTATCGTGACATGGACTAAACATATCCACATATATATGGTGTATGGTGACATGGACTAAACATATCCACATATATATGGTGTATCGTGACATGGACTAAACATATCCACATATATATGGTGTATGGTGACATGGACTAAACATATCCACATATATATGGTGTATTGTGACATGGACTAAACATATCCACATATATATGGTGTATCGTGACATGGACTAAACATATCCACATATATATGGTGTATGGTGACATGGACTAAACATATCCACATATATATGGTGTATCGTGACATGGACTAAACATATCCACATATATATGGTGTATGGTGACATGGACTAAACATATCCACATATATATGGTGTATCGTGACATGGACTAAACATATCCACATATATATGGTGTATGGTGACATGGACTAAACATATCCACATATATATGGTGTATGGTGACATGGACTAAACATATCCACATATATATGGTGTATCGTGACATGGACTAAACATATCCACATATATATGGTGTATGGTGACATAGACTAAACATATCCACATATATATGGTGTATGGTGACATGGACTAAACATATCCACATATATATGGTGTATGGTGACATGGACTAAACATATCCACATATATATGGTGTATCGTGACATGGACTAAACATATCCACATATATATGGTGTATCGTGACATGGACTAAACATATCCACATATATATGGTGTATGGTGACATGGACTAAACATATCCACATATATATGGTGTATCGTGACATGGACTAAACATATCCACATATATATGGTGTATGGTGACATGGACTAAACATATCCACATATATATGGTGTATCGTGACATGGACTAAACATATCCACATATACAGTATATGGTGTATCGTGACATGGACTAAACATATCCACATATATATGGTGTATGGTGACATGGACTAAACATATCCACATATATATGGTGTATGGTGACATGGACTAAACATATCCACATATATATGGTGTATGGTGACATGGACTAAACATATCCACATATATATGGTGTATGGTGACATGGACTAAACATATCCACATATATATGGTGTATTGTGACATGGACTAAACATATCCACATATATATGGTGTATGGTGACATGGACTAAACATATCCACATATATATGGTGTATCGTGACATGGACTAAACATATCCACATATATATGGTGTATCGTGACATGGACTAAACATATCCACATATATATGGTGTATCGTGACATGGACTAAACATATCCACATATATATGGTGTATCGTGACATGGACTAAACATATCCACATATATATGGTGTATCGTGACATGGACTAAACATATCCACATATATATGGTGTATCGTGACATGGACTAAACATATCCACATATATAGTGTATGGTGACATGGACTAAACATATCCACATATATATGGTGTATCGTGACATGGACTAAACATATCCACATATATATGGTGTATCGTGACATGGACTAAACATATCCACATATATATGGTGTATCGTGACATGGACTAAACATATCCACATATATATGGTGTATGGTGACATGGACTAAACATATCCACATATATATGGTGTATGGTGACATGGACTAAACATATCCACATATATATGGTGTATGGTGACATGGACTAAACATATCCACATATATATGGTGTATTGTGACATGGACTAAACATATCCACATATATATGGTGTATGGTGACATGGACTAAACATATCCACATATATATGGTGTATCGTGACATGGACTAAACATATCCACATATATATGGTGTATCGTGACATGGACTAAACATATCCACATATATATGGTGTATCGTGACATGGACTAAACATATCCACATATATATGGTGTATCGTGACATGGACTAAACATATCCACATATATATGGTGTATGGTGACATGGACTAAACATATCCACATATATAGTGTATGGTGACATGGACTAAACATATCCACATATATATGGTGTATCGTGACATGGACTAAACATATCCACATATATATGGTGTATCGTGACATGGACTAAACATATCCACGTATATATGGTGTATGGTGACATGGACTAAACATATCCACATATATATGGTGTATGGTGACATGGACTAAACATATCCACATATATATGGTGTATGGTGACATGGACTAAACATATCCACATATATATGGTGTATGGTGACATGGACTAAACATATCCACATATATATGGTGTATTGTGACATGGACTAAACATATCCACATATATATGGTGTATCGTGACATGGACTAAACATATCCACATATATATGGTGTATGGTGACATGGACTAAACATATCCACATATATATGGTGTATCGTGACATGGACTAAACATATCCACATATATATGGTGTATGGTGACATGGACTAAACATATCCACATATATATGGTGTATCGTGACATGGACTAAACATATCCACATATATATGGTGTATCGTGACATGGACTAAACATATCCACATATATATGGTGTATCGTGACATGGACTAAACATATCCACATATATATGGTGTATCGTGACATGGACTAAACATATCCACATATATATGGTGTGTCGTGACATGGACTAAACATATCCACATATATATGGTGTGTCGTGACATGGACTAAACATATCCACATATATATGGTGTGTCGTGACATGGACTAAACATATCCACATATCGTGACATGGACTAAACATATCCACATATATATGGTGTATGGTGACATGGACTAAACATATCCACATATATATGGTGTGTCGTGACATGGACTAAACATATCCACATATATATGGTGTATCGTGACGTGGACTAAACATATCCACATATATATGGTGTATGGTGACATGGACTAAACATATCCACATATATATGGTGTGTCGTGACATGGACTAAACATATCCACATATATATGGTGTGTCGTGACATGGACTAAACATATCCACATATCGTGACATGGACTAAACATATCCACATATATATGGTGTATGGTGACATGGACTAAACATATCCACATATATATGGTGTATGGTGACATGGACTAAACATATCCACATATATATGGTGTATGGTGACATGGACTAAACATATCCACATATATATGGTGTATCGTGACATGGACTAAACATATCCACATATATATGGTGTATCGTGACATGGACTAAACATATCCACATATATATGGTGTATCGTGACATGGACTAAACATATCCACATATATATGGTGTATCGTGACATGGACTAAACATATCCACATATATATGGTGTATGGTGAAATGGCCTAAACATATCCACATATATATGGTGTATGGTGAAATGGCCTAAACATATCGAGATCTTAAAAAAAGGCCATATGGCCCAGCCCTAGTGTGGCATATCAAGATGCTGATTAAAAAGCGTTATTATTGCACAGGTTAGGCTGCCACAATAAAAGGCCACACTGAAATGTGCATATTTGCTTTATTGGAGGGTGTCAGAGAAGCAGTCAGTATGTGGTGTGAGCACCATTTGCCTCACACAGTGCAACACATCTCCTTGGCATAGAGTTAAACAGGTTGTTGGTGGTGGTGTGTGGAATGTTGCTCCACTCTTCAATGGCTGTGCCAAGTTGCTGGATATTGGCAGGAAGTGGAACACGCTGTCGTATACGTGGATCCACAGCATCCCAAACATGCTCAACGTGTCCTCTGAGTATGCTGGCCATGCAAGAACTGGGATGTTTTCAGCTTCCAGGAATTGTGTACAGATCCTTGCAACATGGGGCCGTGCATTGTCATGCTGCAACGTGAGGTGATGGTCTCAGGTGAATGGCACAACAATGGGCCTCAAGATCTCGTCACAGTATCTCTGTGCATTCGGACACCTCTCCAATGTGACAGACGCCATCGAAGGTGAGCACTTGCTCACTCGACAAACTGCAGTCAAGTCGAGACCCCGACGAGGACGACCAGCATGCAGATGAGCTTCCCTGAAACGGTTTCTCACAGTTTGTGCAGAAATTCTTTGGTCATGCAGACCAATTGTTGCAACAGCTGTCCGGGTAGCTGGTCTCAGATGATCATGGACGTGCACCTGCAGGATGTAGAAGTCCTAGGCGAGTGTGGTTACACTTGGACTGCGGTTGTGAGGCCGGTTGGATGTACTGCCAAATTCTCCGAAACGCCTTTGGAGACGGCTTATGGTGGAGAAATAAACATTCAGTTCACTGGCAACAGCTCTGGTGGACATTCCTGCAGTCAGCATGCCGACTGCAAGCTGCCTCAAAACTTGTGGCATTGTGCTGTGGGATAAAACTGCACATTTCAGAGTGGCCTTTTATTGTGGCAGCCCAAGGCACACCTGTTGTTTAATCAGCACCTTGATATGTCACACCTGTGAGGTGGGATGGATTATTTTGGCAAAGAAAAAATGATCACAGATTGGTGGACAATATTTGAGAGGAATATGTCTTTGTGTATATAGTTTTACATCTTTGAGTTCAACTCATGAAAAATGGGAGCAAAAACACAAGTGTTGCGTTTGTATTTTTGTTCAGTATAAAATGGCCTTAAATAAAATAGTGAACATACTGGACAACTTTTCTTTTGATATAAAGTAAACAAACGGATGACAAAGGCTCCTAATTTGGCTGCTGACGTATGCAGTAAAATATTGTGCATTTCTAATTTTGTCAAAAATATTGGGGAAAAATGGTGGAAATGGATGGATTATTAATCTACTTGTTCATTTACTGTTAGTATCTGCTTACTTTCTGTTTTTCAATTTCAATCCTTATTTTTTGTTTTGAAGCAAAAATATGTCTCCACACTGTTTTCGCTTGTAAGTGCTCTGTGTGTGTAAGTGCTCTCAGTTCATATTACCAGCAATGTACCGGTATTTGTCAAAGGCAGTATAGTACCTTTATTCATTCATTAGTACCAAGGTACTAGTATCACTCATGGTTTATTGTACAACCCTAGTTATGGGTGTGGCTTTGGTAAGGCAGGTAGCAGGTAGCTAGTGAGCTGTGGAAAAGGGCCTAACTTTAAATGCTCCAATTGCCGCAACAGAGTATACTTAGACATAAGATGCAGCCTACCTAATTTTCGGACACATTTGATCTTCTACATATATAGACAGCTCACCTCTATTGGCTGCAGGTGTACACAACAAAACATGAAACATTTACACAAACTCTTGTGTTCATTCACAATACTTGCTACATGGCAAACAGGAGTCATTTAGCTCAGTCTTTGTTCTTCTCCTTCCTGAAACCGCTGAAGTTGCCTTCTTTGGCGCGCCGCAATCTGGACTTTTGGGGCCTGTAAGTGGTGGCGGATTTCCTCTATGTGCGGCAGCTGTTTCTTTTCCTGGAGGTTTCCTTGATGGTCTTTGGCTTTGGGGCTGCATCTTGTGCGTGTACTTCATGACGAGGGTGAGTCCATAACACACTTTGGTAACTTTTGTTGATCTGATGTGACTAGGCTACATTGATTGGCATGTGAAGCTTGTGAACCCCAAAATATTCTATAAATTAGCCGCAACATTGTTTAAAGTGTGGGAAAAAAATGAGTGTCTTATAAACAGGAATTAGGGTGATGCCAGCTGCTAACAAAAAAACAACATAATTAACACCACAAGATGACATTAATTAATTTTAAAGTACCATGCACTTTTAAAATGTTGGTTGTGCTACTCAGCTGTTTGTGTGTGGTTCTGTTGCCGTTGTGTTGTGGAACATACTCAGGGTTTCCTCTAAATGTACTTGACCCAAAATAAACACCTTAAAAATTAGGATTTTTTTTTAACGTGAAAACAAATTAAAGTAACATACCGTATTGTAGCCTCCAAACGCTCTTTTTAATTTTTATTGCCAATCTTATGCTAACAATCGGCCCAATTCCAACACGTCCAATTGAAAAATAGAGCAAAACAGTAAATTTTTATATATAGAAAAATATGTTAACAACACAGATTTGTTTTTAAAGGTGTGTCTACATTTTTTTGTCCTTTTAAAAAAATGTATGCGTCATATCAGATTATGCTAATTATTTGATGTCCTCATTTTGGCCACACCCCACAACATTCGTAGCAACGCTTTCACCGCCACGGGAATATCTGATACTTGTAATTAAGTAATACCAAAAAAATGCAATTTTCTCATGCTCTCCAAATCATTATCAAAAGCATCTTCCAGGAGGAAGTCGCAAATGTTGCTCTGGAGAGGGAAGTCTGGGGGTCTTTGCTGGAGCTGCTGTCCCCGCGACCCGATTCCGGATAAGCGGTTGAAGATGGATGGATGGATGGATTTTGGTATGCCAGCCAGTAGGTTCCACAGCTACACTCAGCTATGTGTAGATGCAAGTGTAGTAACATCTAGATGGAATATATCATGGATCAAACAGCGCTGACTGGATGTACAGCACAAAGATAGTATTAAGGCACTCTCTATTATGGAAGGACCTTTTTGAGGAGAAGGAGATGAACTCTTAAGAAGAAGAAGAAGAAGTGATGACAGTCAGTTTGTCATTGACCTAAAAAGCTGAGAGCCGCTGGCGGAGAGTATGAGACAATGATCTAGTAACACGTGTGTGTTCCAGGAGGGTGAATAAGTCAGCGGTCCGTACAAGAGGAAGGATGTTGTGCAAGGCCTTGATTATCACATCAGACCAGCCACTTTGGAAATGATCACTTCCTTATTCATTGGGGTTATTTTGGAATACGTTGGAAATAATTAATTTCTCATGACCTTTGTCACATCCATGCCAATTCTTGCTTCAGCGATCAATAAACCTGACCTTTGAAATTGTTTGAGGTTTGAAAGTTCCACTATTATAGTATTATTTCACAATTTCACATAGAGATCCCACGATAGTGTGTTGAGTTTGTTGTCCAAAGTCTAGCCTTGATGCTGAATTTGAGTTGGTCCCACAGTTTAAAAGGGGTTCTAGTGAGCCCTACTGGCAAAGCATGCAGGGGCCATTTTCATATTTTTCCTTTTCAAAACCAATATAATATTTTTTGTAACCATTAGGGCTCCCCTCAATTTTGGTGAACGCTAAAATATCTATAGATCAACTTCAGATCCATCTGTTGACTTAAAGTTTGTTTTATGGCAAAAACAAAATATGCAATATCTTCCCCAAAACATATTCAAAGTGGAATATTTAATGGGAAGTAATTGGAGCCTTAATTTGGGAAATAATTAATAACATTGCTGATGGACTTAAACATTTTAGATGAAAGAGACATATCATGGAATGATATTTGGAAAAATGCCAATAAGCCCTTTAGAAGCATTAAAGATAAGCTGACTCAATTTAAGATATTGAATAGATTGTATTTGACATCTTCTCAGCTTTTTAAAATTGGGGTAGTATGTATGAAGTGAGGCAACTCTTGTTCATTTATTGTGGGAATGTCAGAGAATAAAAGAGTTATGGTTGAAAACAACAAAAGAAGCAATCACAGTCCTTAATATAAACATCCAAATGACACTGCAAACTTGTATTCTTGGGGATCTCCATCAATTTAGTAACGTGTCATCAAAGAGTAAAAATGCTTTTCTTTCAATATGCATAATAACAAAAAGGGTAATATTGAAAAAATGGATAGATGTTGCTAGTCCAACTCATACTGACTGCTACACACAAGCTATGGAGATGATATCAGTACAACAAACTGCATTTAGTTGAGATAATAATGAGTCATATATTGGAATATGGGATCCATTATTTAAATTTGTTTCAACTATTAAATGAACCAAAATATGACTTATTTTATCTTTGTGGAAAATGTTGGACGCGGTGTGTTGTCTGGCTACTCATTTCTAATTGTTTTATTATTTTTATTAATGTTTTTAATGATAATATCAGTGAGGGTTTTTTAATCACTGCTATTTTGAAATTGTTACTTATATTGATGCTGTTGTCGATAATGTTCATTTTTGTTTCACTACATTTGGATTTGTGTGTCCTCAATTGCTCTCAATTGCTCTTTTTATTGGTGTTCTTAATGTTGCTGGGACGGGTTTGGTTTTGGAATTGGATTGCATTGTTGTGGTATTGTTTTGTTGATTGATTAATAAATTCATAAAAAATAAAAATTAAAAATAACATTGCTGTTGATACATTAATGTTTTTTGCAAATAATGACAGTTAAAAAAAAGTCAGCCTAAACATCTCAGGGATCCAAAAGGCCCCACTCATAAACGTACAAGTCATATATCAATATATATTATTTTTATTTTCAACGCTTGAATCTTTTCAGATCAATCCGTCAATTGTAATTTTTTATTATTTTGTGAGCAATGTCAGTTTTAAAGTTAATCTGTCCTTGATGCTGAATTGTAGACAGTTTAAAAGTTGTTTATTGGGCACACGCAGTTTTGTGTCAAGAAGCTTTAGTGATTTGTGTTTGTCCACGCCTATCTCTGACCAAGGCTTTTGTGCACTTTATCTACTTTTTACAAATACACTGGAACTCCAACATAATAGAAGCCATTTCTACATACAACAAAGTAACAGGAAAGAGTGGGGGAGGACTCCAACATTAGCAACATTAGCATATGAGCTAACATTACAGTTACAATTTACCATTACCTTCATGCTCGGTTTGCTGTAAAAAAAAAAAAAAAATGATGAAATATACAGCACCTACTTGTTGTTGCTGACTGGCAGATAGTTGACAGCACCAGGCTTGATTTCAAGGTGTTTAGTGCTACAGAAAGGCAGATGGATTTTATTTGGATGATCCTCTAATCAATCAATCAATGTTTACTTATATAGCCCTAAATCACCAGTGTCTCAAAGGGCTGCTCAAGCCACAAAGACATCCTGGGCTCAGATCCCACATCAGGGCAAGGAAAAACTCAACCCAATGGGATGACAATGAGAAACCTTGGAGGGGATCGCAGATGTGGGAACCCCCCCCCCCAGTCCAGTCCATAGTGGATCTAACATAATAGTGAGAGTCCAGTCCATAGTGGATCTAACATAATAGTGAGAGTCCAGTCCATAGTGGATCTAACATAATAGTGTGAGAGTCCAGTCCATAGTGGATCTAACATAATAGTGTGAGAGTCCAGTCCATAGTGGATCTAACATAATAGTGTGAGAGTCCAGTCCATAGTGGATCTAACATAATAGTGAGAGTCCAGTCCATAGTGGATCTAACATAATAGTGTGAGAGTCCAGTCCATAGTGGATCTAACATAATAGTGAGAGTCCAGTCCATAGTGGATCTAACATAATAGTGTGAGAGTCCAGTCCATAGTGGATCTAACATAATAGTGAGAGTCCAGTCCATAGTGGATCTAACATAATAGTGAGAGTCCAGTCCATAGTGGATCTAACATAATAGTGTGAGAGTCCAGTCCATAGTGGGTCTAACAATAGTGTGAGAGTCCAGTCCATAGTGGATCTAACATAATAGTGTGAGAGTCCAGTCCATAGTGGATCTAACATAATAGTGAGAGTCCAGTCCATAGTGGATCTAACATAATAGTGAGAGTCCAGTCCATAGTGGATCTAACATAATAGTGAGAGTCCAGTCCATAGTGGATCTAACATAATAGTGTGAGAGTCCAGTCCATAGTGGATCTAACATAATAGTGAGAGTCCAGTCCATAGTGGATCTAACATAATAGTGTGAGAGTCTAGTCCATAGTGGATCTAACATAATAGTGAGAGTCCAGTCCATAGTGGATCTAACATAATAGTGTGAGAGTTCAGTCCATAGTGGATCTAACATAATAGTGAGAGTCCAGTCCATAGTGGATCTAACATAATAGTGAGAGTCCAGTCCATAGTGGGACTAGCAGGAGATCATCTTGAGTGGAGACAAGTCAGCAGCACAGAGACGTCCCCAACTGATGCACAGATGAGTGGTCCACTCTGGGTCCCGACTTTGGACAGCTAGCGCATCATCTGTGGTCACCGAATCTGTGCCCCTCCTCTCCACGAAGGAGGGGGGGCAGAGCAGAAAAGAGACGGCAGATCAACTGGTCTAAAAGGGGGGTCTATTTAAAGGCTAGAGTATACAAATGAGTTTTAAGATGGGACTTAAATGCTTCTAGTGAGGTAGCATCTCTAACTGTTACTGCTAGAACATTCCAGAGTACTGGAGCCCCAATAGAAAATGCTCTATAGCCCGCAGACTTGTTTTGTGCTCTGGGAATCACTAATAAGCCGGAGTTCTTTGAAGGCAGATTTGTGTCCGGGACATATGGTACAATACAATCAGCAAGATAGACCGTGTAGTATTTTATACCTAAGTAGTAAAACCTTAAAGTCACATCTTAAGTGCACAGGAAGCCAGTGCAGGCTGGTGTGTCATGGCAGGTGAACAACACACATCTTGGCAACAGTTTGGATGTATTTTGGTAAAAGCTCTGCTGTGGAGGCGCGTTGTTGTTTCTCCACCTTGAGTCAGAGTGTGAAACATGGCAAATATACACTGTAGATGTTGTTGTTTCTCCACCTTGAGTCAGAGTGTGAAACATGGCAAATATACACTGTAGATGTTGTTGTTTCTCCACCTTGAGTCAGAGTGTGAAACATGGCAAATATACACTGTAGATGTTGTTGTTTCTCCACCTTGAGTCAGAGTGTGAAACATGGCAAATATACACTGTAGATGTTGTTGTTTCTCCACCTTGAGTCAGAGTGTGAAACATGGCAAATATACACTGTAGATGTTGTTGTTTCTCCACCTTGAGTCAGAGTGTGAAACATGGCAAATATACACTGTAGATGTTGTTGTTTCTCCACCTTGAGTCAGAGTGTGAAACATGGCAAATATCCACTGTAGATGTTGTTGTTTCTCCACCTTGAGTCAGAGTGTGAAACATGGCAAATATACACTGTAGATGTTGTTGTTTCTCCACCTTGAGTCAGAGTGTGAAACATGGCAAATATACACTGTAGATGTTGTTGTTTCTCCACCTTGAGTCAGAGTGTGAAACATGGCAAATATACACTGTAGATGTTGTTGTTTCTCCACCTTGAGTCAGAGTGTGAAACATGGCAAATATACACTGTAGATGTTGTTGTTTCTCCACCTTGAGTCAGAGTGTGAAACATGGCAAATATACACTGTAGATGTTGTTGTTTCTCCACCTTGAGTCAGAGTGTGAAACATGGCAAATATACACTGTAGATGTTGTTGTTTCTCCACCTTGAGTCAGAGTGTGAAACATGGCAAATATACACTGTAGATGTTGTTGTTTCTCCACCTTGAGTCAGAGTGTGAAACATGGCAAATATACACTGTAGATGTTGTTGTTTCTCCACCTTGAGTCAGAGTGTGAAACATGGCAAATATACACTGTAGATGTTGTTGTTTCTCCACCTTGAGTCAGAGTGTGAAACATGGCAAATATACACTGTAGATGTTGTTGTTTCTCCACCTTGAGTCAGAGTGTGAAACATGGCAAATATACACTGTAGATGTTGTTGTTTCTCCACCTTGAGTCAGAGTGTGAAACATGGCAAATATACACTGTAGATGTTGTTGTTTCTCCACTTTGAGTCAGAGTGTGAAACATGGCAAATATACACTGTAGATGTTGTTGTTTCTCCACTTTGAGTCAGAGTGTGAAACATGGCAAATATACACTGTAGATGTTGTTGTTTCTCCACCTTGAGTCAGAGTGTGAAACATGACAAATATACACTGTAGATGTTGTTGTTTCTCCACCTTGAGTCAGCGTGTGAAACATGGCAAATATACACTGTAGATGTTGTTGTTTCTCCACCTTGAGTCAGAGTGTGAAACATGGCAAATATACACTGTAGATGTTGTTGTTTCTCCACCTTGAGTCAGAGTGTGAAACATGGCAAATATACACTGTAGATGTTGTTGTTTCTCCACTTTGAGTCAGAGTGTGAAACATGGCAAATATACACTGTAGATGTTGTTGTTTCTCCACCTTGAGTCAGAGTGTGAAACATGACAAATATACACTGTAGATGTTGTTGTTTCTCCACCTTGAGTCAGCGTGTGAAACATGGCAAATATACACTGTAGATGTTGTTGTTTCTCCACCTTGAGTCAGAGTGTGAAACATGGCAAATATACACTGTAGATGTTGTTGTTTCTCCACCTTGAGTCAGAGTGTGAAACATGACAAATATACACTGTAGATGTTGTTGTTTCTCCACCTTGAGTCAGAGTGTGAAACATGACAAATATACACTGTAGATGTTGTTGTTTCTCCACCTTGAGTCAGAGTGTGAAACATGGCAAATATACACTGTAGATGTTGTTGTTTCTCCACCTTGAGTCAGAGTGTGAAACATGGCAAATATACACTGTAGATGTTGTTGTTTCTCCACCTTGAGTCAGAGTGTGAAACATGGCAAATATACACTGTAGATGTTGTTGTTTCTCCACCTTGAGTCAGAGTGTGAAACATGGCAAATATACACTGTAGATGTTGTTGTTTCTCCACCTTGAGTCAGAGTGTGAAACATGGCAAATATACACTGTAGATGTTGTTGTTTCTCCACCTTGAGTCAGAGTGTGAAACATGGCAAATATACACTGTAGATGTTGTTGTTTCTCCACCTTGAGTCAGAGTGTGAAACATGACAAATATACACTGTAGATGTTGTTGTTTCTCCACCTTGAGTCAGAGTGTGAAACATGGCAAATATACACTGTAGATTTTGTTGTTTCTCCACCTTGAGTCAGAGTGTGAAACATGGCAAATATACACTGTAGATGTTGTTGTTTCTCCACCTTGAGTCAGAGTGTGAAACATGGCAAATATACACTGTAGATGTTGTTGTTTCTCCACCTTGAGTCAGAGTGTGAAACATGGCAAATATACACTGTAGATGTTGTTGTTTCTCCACCTTGAGTCAGAGAGTGAAACATGGCAAATATACACTGTAGATGTTGTTGTTTCTCCACCTTGAGTCAGAGTGTGAAACATGGCAAATATACACTGTAGATGTTGTTGTTTCTCCACCTTGAGTCAGAGTGTGAAACATGGCAAATATACACTGTAGATGTTGTTGTTTCTCCACCTTGAGTCAGAGTGTGAAACATGGCAAATATACACTGTAGATGTTGTTGTTTCTCCACCTTGAGTCAGAGTGTGAAACATGGCAAATATACACTGTAGATGTTGTTGTTTCTCCACTTTGAGTCAGAGTGTGAAACATGGCAAATATACACTGTAGATGTTGTTGTTTCTCCACCTTGAGTCAGAGTGTGAAACATGACAAATATACACTGTAGATGTTGTTGTTTCTCCACCTTGAGTCAGCGTGTGAAACATGGCAAATATACACTGTAGATGTTGTTGTTTCTCCACCTTGAGTCAGAGTGTGAAACATGGCAAATATACACTGTAGATGTTGTTGTTTCTCCACCTTGAGTCAGAGTGTGAAACATGGCAAATATACACTGTAGATGTTGTTGTTTCTCCACTTTGAGTCAGAGTGTGAAACATGGCAAATATACACTGTAGATGTTGTTGTTTCTCCACCTTGAGTCAGAGTGTGAAACATGACAAATATACACTGTAGATGTTGTTGTTTCTCCACCTTGAGTCAGCGTGTGAAACATGGCAAATATACACTGTAGATGTTGTTGTTTCTCCACCTTGAGTCAGAGTGTGAAACATGGCAAATATACACTGTAGATGTTGTTGTTTCTCCACCTTGAGTCAGCGTGTGAAACATGGCAAATATACACTGTAGATGTTGTTGTTTCTCCACCTTGAGTCAGAGTGTGAAACATGGCAAATATACACTGTAGATGTTGTTGTTTCTCCACCTTGAGTCAGAGTGTGAAACATGGCAAATATACACTGTAGATGTTGTTGTTTCTCCACTTTGAGTCAGAGTGTGAAACATGGCAAATATACACTGTAGATGTTGTTGTTTCTCCACCTTGAGTCAGAGTGTGAAACATGACAAATATACACTGTAGATGTTGTTGTTTCTCCACCTTGAGTCAGCGTGTGAAACATGGCAAATATACACTGTAGATGTTGTTGTTTCTCCACCTTGAGTCAGAGTGTGAAACATGGCAAATATACACTGTAGATGTTGTTGTTTCTCCACCTTGAGTCAGAGTGTGAAACATGACAAATATACACTGTAGATGTTGTTGTTTCTCCACCTTGAGTCAGAGTGTGAAACATGACAAATATACACTGTAGATGTTGTTGTTTCTCCACCTTGAGTCAGAGTGTGAAACATGGCAAATATACACTGTAGATGTTGTTGTTTCTCCACCTTGAGTCAGAGTGTGAAACATGGCAAATATACACTGTAGATGTTGTTGTTTCTCCACCTTCAGTCAGAGTGTGAAATATGACAAATATACACTGTAGATGTTGTTGTTTCTCCACCTTGAGTCAGAGTGTGAAACATGACAAAAATACACTGTAGATGTTGTTGTTTCCCCACCTTGAGTCAGAGTGTGAAACATGGCAAATATACACTGTAGATGTTGTTGTTTCTCCACCTTGAGTCAGAGTGTGAAACATGACAAATATACACTGTAGATGTTGTTGTTTCTCCACCTTGAGTCAGAGTGTGAAATATGACAAATATACACTGTAGATGTTGTTGTTTCTCCACCTTGAGTCAGAGTGTGAAACATGGCAAATATACACTGTAGATGTTGTTGTTTCCCCACCTTGAGTCAGAGTGTGAAACATGGCAAATATACACTGTAGATGTTGTTGTTTCCCCACCTTGAGTCAGAGTGTGAAACATGGCAAATATACACTGTAGATGTTGTTGTTTCTCCACCTTGAGTCAGAGTGTGAAACATGGCAAATATACACTGTAGATGTTGTTGTTTCCCCACCTTGAGTCAGAGTGTGAAACATGGCAAATATACACTGTAGATGTTGTTGTTTCTCCACCTTGAGTCAGAGTGTGAAACATGGCAAATATACACTGTAGATCAGGGGTGGGCAATTAATTTTCACCGGGGGCCGCATAAGCAACCCGAGCACTGCTGGAGGGCCACACGACAATATTTCAATTAAATTTTGCTCAATATTATTTTTGATATACCGTAAGATAAATAATAATGATGATAATAATAATAATAATTAATAATAATAATAATAATTTAATTTAACCTAACTTAACTTTATACAAAAGCAGATTGCTTTTGATGGTCACTTTATCCTGCATTATCCAACATTTTTCCCCATCAGATTTGGACAACCATCTGTTGTTAAAAATAGTTTTTAATCATATTTATTTGATATTGTTTTTTATATTGGTTTTATATGTAATTGTTTTTTCTTTTTATTCAGTCATTGGTGGAGCTAAGGATAATATTTGAATATTGTTTGTAATATTATTGTGCAGCACTTTGGAAACATTTTGTTGTTTAAATGTGCTATATAAATAAAGTGGATTGGATTGTCACACCTGCCAGCTTGTCCCAACACGCATTTACCTCTGTGAACAAGTCATTACCTGTGGTTGTCTCTTTAATTGACTGCATCAGAGCTCTCATCCAAAGTTAGCGAAAAACAGTCCATGTCTCCGGGCATTATCAGCGCAACAAAGTCCAATAAGCACTCCTTAATAAACTCTCCGTCAGAAAACGCCTTACTTTTTCTGGCGCTTTTGTGAGAAATGACGAAACTTGTCCTGACGGCTGCATCTCTGGGGGTGTGAAATATGGCACAAAGTCCTTGTTGGGTTTGCAGTTTTACCATCAACGCATCAGCCTCCCTTGCGCGCGCTTCATCAGACACATCCCGGTATTTTCCCTCGTGTTTCTTCGTGTAGTGGCGATTAAAATGATATTTAAACACAGCAACCTGTGTACCACACATTAAGCACACGGCTTTACCATTAATTTATGTAAAGAAATACTTGGCAGTCCATCTCTTGTTGGAAACACGCCAATCCTCATCAACTTTTCTTTTTTTAGCGTCTCACTTGTCTCTATGCACCTTCACTCACAGGTTCCCCCCGGACATAGGGCATAAATAACACATTTCAAAATAAAAGCAGCACAGTTGTATTGCGCGCACGACATAGATGTTTTTTAAACTTTATTTTGTAATTTGTAATTGCGCCGTTCAATTCACTCACAATCGCACACGCGCATACGTCCACACGGAAGTAATACAAATAACGCTTTTCAAAACAAAAGCAGCACCGTTGTATTGCACACTCGACATAGATACTTTTTTAAATTTATTTTGTAATTTATGATTGGCCTCACGCGGGCCGGACAGGGATACGCAAAGGGCCGGATGCGGCCCGCGGGCCGTACAATGCCCAGGTCTGCTGTAGATGTTGTTTCTCCACCTTGAGTCAGAGTGTGAAACATGGCAAATATACACTGTAGATGTTGTTGTTTCTCCACCTTCAGTCAGAGTGTGAAACATGACAAATATACACTGTAGATGTTGTTTCTCCACCTTGAGTCAGAGTGTGAAACATGGCAAATATACACTGTAGATGTTGTTGTTTCTCCACCTTGAGTCAGAGTGTGAAACATGGCAAATATACACTGTAGATGTTGTTGTTTCTCCACCTTGAGTCAGAGTGTGAAACATGGCAAATATACACTGTAGATGTTGTTGTTTCTCCACCTTGAGTCAGAGTGTGAAACATGGCAAATATACACTGTAGATGTTGTTGTTTCTCCACCTTGAGTCAGAGTGTGAAACATGGCAAATATACACTGTAGATGTTGTTGTTTCTCCACCTTGAGTCAGAGTGTGAAACATGGCAAATATACACTGTAGATGTTGTTGTTTCTCCACCTTGAGTCAGAGTGTGAAACATGGCAAATATACACTGTAGATGTTTGCACTGCATCCATGTGTGATCACTTCTCTTTCTCATATGCTATACTAAGAACTTTGTCTGATACAACACCTGCTCACTACTAGATTGTGTCAGTTGTGAAATGATACAGATGTTATCTAACATGGGCGATTTTTCCGTGCATGTCTGTGCTGAAATATGTGAGCAGTCTTAGTCCAAGTGGTGCTGCCAATAAAGCATCTTGCCCACATAAAGGCATTTAGAACATGCATGCATATGTGTATTTGCAACAGCTGTGAATGAATGAGCAAAGGCCAGTCAGGATTAACACTGCTCTCTCTCTCTTCTCTCTCTCTCTCTCTCTCTCTCTCTCTCTCTCTCTCTCTCTCTCTCTCTCTCTCTCTCTCTCTCTCTCTCTCTCTCTCTCTCTCTCTCTCTCTCTCTCTCTCTCTCTCTCTCACACAAGTCTAGGGTGTTTTTTGCAAGGCAGCATCAACCATGGTGACAGTGAGACTGCTTATAGAAGAGCTACGTCAGGGGTCACCAACGCGATGCCCTCGGGCACCAGGTAGCCCGTAAGGACCAGATGAGTAGCCCGCTGGCCTGTTCTTAAAAATAGCTCAAATAGCAGCACTTACCAGTGAGCTGCCTCTATTTTTAAAATTGTATTTATTTACTAGCAAACTGGTCTCGCTTTGCCCGACATTTTTAATTCTAAGAGAGACAAAACTCAAATAGAATTTAAAAATCCAAGAAAATATTTGAAAGACTTGGTCTTCAGTTGTTTAAATAAATTCATTAATTGTTTTACTTTGCTTCTTATAACTTTCAGAAAGACAATTTTAGAGAAAAAATACAACCTTAAAAATGATTTTAGGATTTTTAAATACATATACCTTTTTACCTTTTAAATTCCTTCCTCTTCCTTACTGACAATTTAAATCAATGTTCAAGTAAATTTATTTTTATTGTAAAGAATAATAAATACATTTTAATTGAATTCTTCATTTTAGCTTCTGTTTTTTCGACGAAGAATATTTGTGAAATATTTCTTTAAACTTATTATGATTCAAATTCAAAAAAAATATTCTGGCAAATCTAGAAAATCTGTAGAATCAAATTTAAATCTTATTTCAAAGTCTTTTGAATTTCTTTTCAAATTTTTGTTTTGGAAAATCTAGAAGAAATAATGATTTGTCTTTGTTAGAAATATAGCTTGGTCCAATTTGTTATATATTCTAACAAAGTGTAGATTGGATTTTAACCTATTTAAAATATGTCACCAAAATTCTAAAAGTAATCTTAATCAGGAAAAATTACTAATGATGTTCCATAAATTCTTTTTTTAAATTTTTTCCAAAAGATTCGAATGAGCTAGTTTTTCTCTTCTTTTTTTCGGTTGAATTTCGAATTTTAAAGAGTCAAAATTGAAGATAAACTATGTTTCAAAATTGAATTGTCATTTTTTTCGTGTTTTTTCCTCTTTTAAAACGTTCAATTAAGTGTAAATATCATTAATTATTAATAATAACATAGAGTTAAAGGTAAAATGAGCAAATTGGCTATTTCTGGCAATTTATTTAAGTGTGTATCAAACTGGTAGCCCTTCGCATTAATCAGTACCCAAGAAGTAGCTCTTGCTTTCAAAAAGGTTGCTGACCCCTGAGCTACAGTATACATTGTGCACCGTGAAGGTGTTTTGATGAACCGTTTCGGGCGGGTATTTGTTGGCACGGCAACCTTCCAAGAGAAAGGATTGGAAAGTGATGAGGCCGCTGAGATGCCTCTGGCTTTGACATGTGACTCGTTGGAATCTGTATAGAACAGAATAGAATGTCTTATTGTGATCAGACATTGCAGCACGACAAAATTGCAGGTGCAGTTAAATGACAAGACAAACAATACATAACGTGTTCAAAATAAATCCATAAATGCTAGTACAAAGAGCAGTGCAATAGTAACAAACTGTGTAAGCTATTGGGAGAGATTCAATATCCTAATGGCCCATGCATAAAAACTATTTTTTACTCTGCTTGTCCTGCTCTTTTGCGACCAAAATCTCTTCCCTGATAGCAGCAGGTTGAACAAGTGCTGACCAGGGGGAGAAATGTCTGCCAGGATTTTATTTGCAGCGAGAGCGAGCAAAGTCCTGTAGGGAGGGCAGAGGGTGGCCGATAATCTTCTCAGCGGTCCTGATCACCTTCTGCAGGGCCTTCCTGTCTTGACCTCAGTGAATAGGTTTCTGTAGTTCGCTCCTACATCTGCAATGGTCAAACCTTTCATTGATGCCATGAGGCCAAATACTATATGTACGTCACCGACTGATGCATAAGTAGTGGTCCAGACTTCATGTGAAAGTCCAGTCCATAGTGGAGTGAGTGGAGACAAGTCAGCACAGCAGAGACGTCACCAACTGGTGCACAGAGGAGTGGTCCACCCTGGGTCTTGACTTGGAACCGCTAGCGCTTCCTCCTGGTCACCTGATAACCTCTCCACGCAGGAGAGGGGGGCAGAGCAGAAAAGAGAGATGGCAGGTCAACTGGTCTAAAAAGGGGTGTATTTAAAGGCTACAGTATACAAATGAGTTTTAAGCATGAGAAGTGAGCTGGTCTGACAAGTAAAAGGTGTTCATATGTTGTTAATATTCAGTCTTTTATTGTTCATAGTTAATATTGTTAATCACACTTTCTTTATTTTCATGTACATTTTGGGTGTCCCATTTTTTGAGGTGGTCTGTCATAACTTTTTTAGAACTCTATGGGACATTGTGACTTTTGGTATCAGTGTTCCTGGAAAAAAGGGAGCCAAACACACATACGGTACAGCAGGTTTTTACAGCTACCGTAATTTCCGGACTATAAGCCGCTACTTTTCCCCCTCGTTCTGGTCCCTGCGGCTTATACAAGGGTGCGGCTTATATACGGCCTGTTCTTCTCCGACACCGACGAAGAGGATTTCGGTGGTTTTAGTACGCAGGAGGAAGACGATGACACAATGATTAAAGACTGACTTTGGTTATTTTGATAACGTACAGGCGAGCACTTTGTATTACTTTGCAGCGTTGTATTATTTGTACTCTGCACGAATGCTGTTCGCCATGTCAAAGATGTGAAAGTTTGATTGTATGATTGAAAGATTTATAGTTAATAAATGGGACGCTCTGCGTTCCCAAACAGTCATCTCTGTCCCGACAATCCCCTCCGCGGTAGCAGGAACCCCTATATACTACGCTAATTACACATCAAAACCCTGCGGCTTATAGTCGGGTGCGGCTTATATATGGAGCAATCTGTATTTTCCCCTAAATTTAGCTGGTGCGGCTTATAGTCAGGTGCAGCTTATAGTCCGGAAATTACGGTAAATGTGTATTTATCATTTATAAATTATTGGCCCTCCAGACACATTTTTTCTCTCAATGTGGCCCCCGAGTCAAAATCTTTGCCCAGCTCTGCTGTAAAGCCCTTCATCACATGTGCCTTAACGAGCTTCACACACCGTGACACCCCCTGATCTGAACCCACATCCGGGCGAAGAAAAACTTCAAAAGCCCAAACTGGGAAAAATATAACTTTGACTCTGATTTATGAATATTTAAAGTTAGCATAAGGTACAGTATTTAGGCATGAAGTACTATTAGGCATGTGTCCAATTATTGGTCAACCTTGATGATATTTAGTATGAATTGTCATGAGCACAGTCTCTTATCTGCTGGAGTACATTTGACTAACTAACTGCACATAGACTTCAGCTTCCCTGTCCATTAGGAAAGCTATTTCATTATGTAAGTGGCTGGGTGTTCATTTCTTCTCCTCTCTGGGGATCATGCTTTTAGATATCCTTTGAAATATTTACAAGCCATAATGACAAAGACAGCATACCGCCGCTTGTCATGAAAGAAGAATGTGCGCACGCTAAGTGAAAGGAACAATGTGAGGCTGTTGGAGAAGAAAATGAGGCTATTGACTGAGCTGGTGTCAAGTTTCTGTGCTGCTGCCATTCCTGCCACACACACACACACACACACACACACACACACACACACACACACACACACACACACACACACACACACACACACACACACACACACACACACACACACACACACACACACACACACACCCTCAGCCCCACTTTGATTACAAACGTGTACATGGACCACAAGTCAACTAGCTCTCAAGATGGTCACGACTGAATGGACCTTTTTGTGAGACTTTGTGCAGAGTGTTTGTGAGACTTAGTGCAGAGTGTTTGTGAGACTTTGTGCAGAGTGTTTGTGAGACTTTGTGCAGAGTGTTTGTGAGACTTTGTGCAGAGTGTTTGTGAGACTTAGTGCAGAGTGTTTGTGAGACTTATTGCAGAGTGTTTGTGAGACTTTGTGCAGAGTGTTTGTGAGACTTTGTGCAGAGTGTTTGTGAGACTTTGTGCAGAGTGTTTGTGAGACTTTGTGCAGAGTGTTTGTGAGACTTTGTGCAGAGTGTTTGTAAGACTTTGTGCAGAGTGTTTGTAAGACTTTTTGCAGAGTGTTTGTGAGACTTAGTGCAGAGTGTTTGTGAGACTTTGTGCAGAGTGTTTGTGAGACTTTGTGCAGAGTGTTTGTGAGACTTTGTGCAGAGTGTTTGTGAGACTTTGTGCAGAGTGTTTGTGAGACTTTTTGCAGAGTGTTTGTGAGACTTAGTGCAGAGTGTTTGTGAGACTTTGTGCAGAGTGTTTGTGAGACTTTGTGCAGAGTGTTTGTGAGACTTTGTGCAGTGTTTGTGAGACTTTGTGCAGAGTGTTTGTGAGACTTTGTGCAGTGTTTGTGAGACTTTGTGCAGTGTTTGTGAGACTTTGTGCAGAGTGTTGGTGACAGAAGAGGTGGCAAGTAAGTTTGCACATATGTTTCTGCCCTGGACTGGACTAAGTTAACCTGGAATATGAATAGGATTGTCAGTCAGTATTTGTCACTCTCTTTTCTAAATGAATAAGTTGAGTCCAATACTTCTTTAGCTCTTATGTTTTGGCTTCAGAGCATTCTAGAAGCAGGCAATGCAGGATCTCATCTAACCTAAGCAGCTGGATTCACACCTGATTGATATCATCTGCTGTCACCCAACAAAAACTGTATCATTACATGACAAGTCTCCTAACCAAATGCCACCACTCATTAATTTCTGATTGATACCTGCTGCTGTTTCTGTTCTGTATCCTCATCCTCTGGCTAATTAGATCAACCATATCCACGTGGAGTTAGATAAAGCAATAAGCCAGCGATGGCAGCGGAGGTAGGATGTCTTCAAATGAAATAATTCTTACATTTCATTCCTAAAATAAACACCGATACATCTGTAAATGACCGCTCCTGCCGGCATGGCTGTTGATGCTTTACTCTTTTGTGTGATCAGGCATTTGTATTCCTAACACTGCTGTTGATGTGTGATCAGGCATTTGTATTCCTAACACTCCTGTTGATGTGTGATCAGGCATTTGTATTCCCAACACTGCTGTTTTTGTGTGATCAGGCATTTGTATTCCTAACACTCCTGTTGATGTGTGATCAGGCATTTGTATTCCTAACACTCCTGTTGATGTGTGATCAGGCATTTGTATTCCTAACACTGCTGTTGATGTGTGATCAGGCATTTGTATTCCTAACATTCCTGTTTTTCCTCACTATTAGTTAAAAACATGGCCCTTGAACAACCAATTTAAAGGAGAACTGCACTTGTTTGCTAGTTTTGCCCATCATTCACTGTCCTTATGTAAGACAAGCACATTCATGTTTTGTTTTTTTCATGCATTCTGAGTCGTAAAATACGGCAAGCACGAGGTGGCTAACAATGCAGCTAATGGTAGTACATTATTTGCTCCCATAAACCCTCTAAAAGACACCCAAAAGCCACCAACAATACTCCATTTACATGTCGTGACCTGGATACTAAACCAGTATTATTATTATATTGTTATTATAAGCGCTAACACAGGTAAACTACTTTTAGTTGCGCCTTGATCACAGAGAGCTAACCTTTTTTTGTTGACCTGTGTGAAGATTATGCTTAATTCTCCATCTAAATGGGAAAATATAAAAATCCCTTGAGTCTTTATCACAGTGAGAGCAGACCTTGTACAGTAAGTGATTGTTTTATTATGTTGGTAGTTTGTATATCTTGTTTAACACTTAGCAATACTACTGGATGATGCTTATTGTTTCACTTAAGCTTAGTCAGTTTAGCACACAGCTTTCAAAAGTTGCAGCTTATTCTTCTTATATTCAGGCACAAAAACATAATAATCATTATTTGTCCCAAAATAGTCTTTGTTGTCTCTCATGAAGTCTGCCATGCGTAGTAGTGTTGTTATTGTTGAAGAGAAAAGTGAATGTTGTGATGCGTCTGTGAAATTATTAAGCAGCCTTTTGCTTAAAATGAACAAAACACGTAAATATTACATGTTATTATGAATGTGCCTGTTACATCACATCATGTATATATTACATGTTATTATGAATGTTACTACATGACATATATACTTACATCATGTATATATTACATGTTATTATGAATGTTACTACATGACATATATACTTACATCATGTATATATTACATGTTATTATGAATGTTACTACATGACATATATACTTACATCATGTATATATTACATGTTATTATGAATGTTACTACATGACATATATACTTACATCATGTATATATGACATGTTATTATGAATGTTACTACATGACATATATACTTACATCATGTATATATTACATGTTATTATGAATGTCACTACATGACATATATACTTACATCATGTATATATTACATGTTATTATGAATGTCACTACATGACATATATACTTACATCATGTATATATTACATGTTATTATGAATGTTACTACATGACATATACACTTACATCATGTATATATTACATGTTATTATGAATGTTACTACATGACATATATACTTACATCATGTATATATTACATGTTATTATGAATGTCACTACATGACATATATACTTACATCATGTATATATTACATGTTATGATGAATGTTACTACATGACATATATACTTACATCATGTATATATTACATGTTATTATGAATGTTACTACATGACATATATACTTCCATCATGTATATATGACATGTTATTATGAATGTTACTACATGACATATATACTTACATCATGTATATGTTACATGTTATTATGAATGTTACTACATGACATATATACTTACATCATGTATATATTACATGTTATTATGAATGTTACTACATGACATATATACTTACATCGTGTATATATTACATGTTATTATGAATGTTACTACATGACATATATACTTACATCGTGTATATATGACATGTTATTATGAATGTTACTACATGACATATATACTTACATCATGTATATATTACATGTTATTATGAATGTTACTACATGACATATATACTTACATCATGTATATATTACATGTTATTATGAATGTTACTACATGACATATATACTTACATCATGTATATATTACATGTTATTATGAATGTTACTACATGACATATATACTTACATCATGTATATATTACATGTTATTATGAATGTCACTACATGACATATATACTTACATCATGTATATATTACATGTTATTATGAATGTTACTACAATACATATGTACTTACATCACGTTGATTGAGATATTTAGATGTGTTTAGAGCGTTCTTAGGCGGGATAGAGCGAATCACATTAGCTCCATTGTTAGCGGACATTTGTTAGCGTGTATTTACGATTCAAACTGCAAAAAGAAAATAGAAACATATGTATTACATGAGGATTGTGAATGATAGACAACATTCCATAAAAGTGCAGTTCCCCTTGAAGGAGTGTTTTAAAGTGGAAGTTGCCGGCATTTTAGAAACAAATGTAGTTGGCTGAGAGCCACTTGCTTGAAGCTGTGGTTGCATAGAAGGGAATAGTTTCAGTCTCCCTCACGGCATTATTTTCCCTCTTTGCAGGATTGTGTCAGGATGCCATCGCAGGAGGGGAAGGAGTCGCCTCCCATTGGCAGCCGCTCCAATAGTCGCCTAAAAAGCAAGAAGCCGCCCAGTCTTGTCATAGCCATACCTAAACCTGAGGAGATGATGTCCCGTGACACTACTAAGCAAGTAGGTTAACATATCATGTTATGTATTATTTGATATTACTTGAATATGACAATAAATGGCTACTGTAGACTTAGGAAGGTTGGACATTGTTTCAATTTGGAGGATTCCGGTTCCTTGTTTCGATTCTCAACGATTCTTTTAAGAGGCAGGGTCAAAAACTTACTAGGATTTTAAAACAGGGCTATTTTCAAGCAGTATATAAATATCAATCTTTTGAACTTTTATATAAATGTTATGAGGTTTCTTTACGCTTACACAAAAGTTTTACTTTAAAAAACAAACAAACCCTTAAACAATATTTACTCATACCCTGTAGTTTATGTGTTAGAGGTAAAGATGTTCTGATCAGACGAAGGCCATAACATTCATTTATTATTCTCAACGTGTACAAAAGCCAAAAGCAGTAAAGTTGTCACGTTGTGTAAATAGTAAATAAAAACAGAAGAGACTTCATTTTGTTTGCAAATAATCATGAAGTTAGAATTTAATGGCAGCAACACATTGCAAAAAAAGCATTTTTACCAGTGTGTTACATGGCCTTTCCTTTGAACAACACTCAGTAGAGGTTTGGGAAGTGAGGAGACACATTTTTGAAGTGGAATTCTTTCCCATTCTTGCTTGATGTACAGCTTAAGTTGTTCAACAGTCTCCCTTCTCATATTTTAGCTGCCACACATTTTCAATGTCTGGACTACAGGCAGGCCAGTCTAGTACCCACACTCTTTTACTATGAAGCCACGCTGTTGTAACACGTGGCTTGGCATTGTCTTGCTGAAATAAGCAGGGGCGTCCATGGTAACGTTGCTTGGATGGCAACATATTTTGCTCCAAAAGCTGTATGTACCTTTCAGCATTAATGGTGCCTTCACAGATGTGTAAGTTACCCATGTCTTGGCCACTAATACACCCCCATACCATCACACATGCTGCCTTTTACACTTTCACCCTAGAACATGTCTTGACCACTAATACACCCCCATACCATCACACATGCTGCCTTTTACACTTTCACCCTAGAACATGTCTTGACCACTAATACACCCCCATACCATCACACATGCTGCCTTCTACACTTTCACCCTAGAACATGTCTTGACCACTAATACACCCCCATACCATCACACATGCTGCCTTTTACACTTTCACCCTAGAACAGTCTGGATGGTTCTTTTTCTCTTTTGTCCGGAGGACACGACAACCACAGTTTCCAAAAACTATTTGAAAGACCACAGAACACTTTTCCACTTTGCATCAGTCCATCCTAGATGAGCTCGGGCCCAGCAAAGCCGGCGGTGTTTCTGGGTGTTGTTGATAAATGGCTTTGGCTTTGCATAGTAGAGTTTTAACTTGCACTTACAGATGTAGCGACCAACTGTAGTTACTGACAGTGGTTTTCTGAAGTGTTCCTGAGCCCATGTGGTGATATCCTTTACACACTGATGTCGCTTTTTGATGCAGTAGCGCCTGAGGGATCCAAGGTGTGTAATATCATGGCTTACGTGCAGTGATTTCTCCACATTCTCTGAACCTTTTGATGATATTACGGAGCGTAGATGGTGAAATCCCTAAATTCCTTGTTGAGAAATGTTGTTCAGGCATTTGTTGACAAAGTGGTGACCCTCGCCCCGTCCTTGTTTGTGAATGACTGAGCATTTCATGGAAGCTGCTTTTATACCCAATCATGGCACCCACCTGTTCCCAATTAGCCTGTTCACCTGTGGGATGTTCCAAATAAGTCTTTGATGAGCATTCCTCAACTTTCTCACTCTTTTTTGCCACTTGTGCCAGCTTTTTTGAAACATGTTGTGAAGTGAAGTGAAGTGAATTACATTTATATAGCGCTTTTTCTCAAGTGACTCAAAGCGCTTTACATAGTGAAACCCAATGTCTAAGTTACATTCAAACCAGTGTGGGTGGCACTGGGAGCAGGTGGGTAAAGTGTCTTGCCCAAGGACACAACGGCAGTGACTAGGATGGCGGAAGCGGGGATCGAACCTGCAACCCTCAAGTTGCTGGCACGGCCGTAGGCATCAAATTCCAAATGAGCTAATATTTGCAAGAAATAACAAAGTTTCTCAGTGTGAACATGAAATATCTTGTCTTTGCAGTCTATTTAATTGAATAGAAGTTGAAAAGGATTTGTTGTATTCTCTTTTTATTTACCATTTACACAACTTCACTGCTTTTGTAGTTTGTACATGACAGAGATGTTGAAGTGTGATAATATTCTCTCATTGTCATTTACCAACGGAAATGACTGCTATAAATTGCTCTCAACAGGCGTGGGTTGACGTGTGTTTGGACATAAATGAATGTTTAAGATGGACAAACACTCCTCAAGCATCAAATAAACACGGAGAATGTCTGCAACTTGTGTACAACATTGCAGACTACAGACAATAAGAACGCCTTTAGTGGTCTTTCTTTCTGCAATTACAAGTATTACTAATGCAGTTATAATAATTCAAACAGTACAGTAATTTGACATCGATCTCTGAGTATGTGCCGTTACTGCCATTTAGTGTCTACTTTTCAGTCAGTGTTGTATGAAACGAGTAAAGCATCAATAAAGTGTCGGTTAGCTTCAAAAGAAAACTTAAAACATAGGTAGAAAATTCCTAAAATTACAATTTGATTAAATGTTTTTGGAAAAAAAAAGCCTCAAACTTGCACATTTCTGCCATGAATTCTGGCATTGTAGGCCACAAACATCACAAAAAAGTGAAATCCTGCAGGAACGGAATAATGTACGATGAAAACCATTCCCATTGAATAATAATAATAATTATAACAGAACAATGATATATGTTTGCATGTTGCCAGGGCAGAGGAGCACGTTGGACAGCTGTCCTGCAGTTTGTGAGAAGGAGGCCAAACAGGAGGCCCCTTGTAGGCCCCTTGTAGGCCCCTTGTAGGCCCCTTGTAGACCCCTTGTAGGCCCCTTGTAGGCCCCTTGTAGACCCCTTGTAGGCCCCTTGCTCTGAATACAAGCATGACTTTTAGTCCCACTGAGTGGATGGTAGACAGTGTTGCTACCTTTTCAACTATTCATGGGGAGCAATTACTGTTGAAACCATGCATACAGGTAAAAGCCAGTAAATTAGAATATTTTGAAAAACTTGATTTATTTCAGTAATTGCATTCAAAAGGTGTAACTTGTACATTATATTTATTCATTGCACACAGACTGATGCATTCAAATGTTTATTTCATTTAATTTTGATGATTTGAAGTGGCAACAAATGAAAATCCAAAATTCCGTGTGTCACAAAATTAGAATATTACTTAAGGCTAATACAAAAAAGGGATTTTTAGAAATGTTGGCCAACTGAAAAGTATGAAAATGAAAAATATGAGCATGTACAATACTCAATACTTGGTTGGAGCTCCTTTTGCCTCAATTACTGCGTTAATGCGGCGTGGCATGGAGTCCATGAGTTTCTGGCACTGCTCAGGTGTTATGAGAGCCCAGGTTGCTCTGATAGTGGCCTTCAACTCTTCTGCGTTTGTGGGTCTGGCATTCTGCATCTTCCTTTTCACAATACCCCACAGATTTTCTATGGGGCTAAGGTCAGGGGAGTTGGCGGGCCAATTTAGAACAGAAATACCATGGTCCGTAAACCAGGCACGGGTAGATTTTGCGCTGTGTGCAGGCGCCAAGTCCTGTTGGAACTTGAAATCTCCATCTCCATAGAGCAGGTCAGCAGCAGGAAGCATGAAGTGCTCTAAAACTTGCTGGTAGACGGCTGCGTTGACCCTGGATCTCAGGAAACAGAGTGGACCGACACCAGCAGATGACATGGCACCCCAAACCGTCACTGATGGTGGAAACTTTACACTAGACTTCAGGCAACGTGGATCCTGTGCCTCTCCTGTCTTCCTCCAGACTCTGGGACCTCGATTTCCAAAGGAAATGCAAAATTTGCTTTCGTCAGAAAACATGACTTTGGACCACTCAGCAGCAGTCCAGCTCTTTTTTCCAGGGTCAACGCAGCCGTCTACCAGCAAGTTTTAGAGCACTTCAGTAGCCTTAAGTAATATTCTAATTTTGTGACACACGGAATTTTGGATTTTCATTTGTTGCCACTTCAAATCATCAAAATTAAATGAAATAAACATTTGAATGCATCAGTCTGTGTGCAATGAATAAATATAATGTACAAGTTACACCTTTTGAATGCAATTACTGAAATAAATAAAGTTTTTCAAAATATTCTAATTTACTGGCTTTTACCTGTATATTTGCAAAGCCAAGCACGCTCCTTATATGCTTGCATTTCTTTCAAAAGCTTACTTTGGCGGTAATGTATTTAAGGTTGAAACAAATTTAAGTTGTGCTATTAAAATCTTTGTTAAACTGTTTAGTAGGTCACGCTGTAAACTAGCAGTCCTCATGTCATTTCTTCATTTTATTCATTCAATGACCCAAAGAAAGCTGAATATTTGGTATGACAGTAGTGAAAAATAAATCTGTTACTTGTGCTTTTATGTAGGGCTGCAACAACTAATCGATTAAAATCGATTACCAAAATAGTTGGCGATTAATTTAGTCATCGATTCGTTGGAACTATGCTATGCGCATGCGCGGAGGCTTTTTTTTTTTTTTTTTTTTTTTTTTTATAAACCTTTATTTATAAACTGCAACATTTACAAACAGCTGAGAAACAATAATCAAAATAAGTACAAAACAGCGCCAGGGTGGCGCCGAGGCTACGTCTCATGAGGTGGCGTAAGCTAGCCAATCATGTGTCATGTGCAGCTCACGTGACGACGCCGTCTCCTTTGCTGGAAAAATTTGAAAAATGGCGCAGGAAAACAGTACGGATAGTTTAGCGGAGAAACATCTTGAGGTTATTGCTGTAATGGAGAAAAGTGTACGACCTAAGTGGTCAAAAGTGTGGGAACACTTCACTTTAAAGACTTCAAAGAAGAGTGTTTCCTGCAAAATGTCACGGAAGTACAACATTGCTTCAGGAGCACCTGAAAAGGAAACATGTTGGAGCCATGGATGAAGGGAAGAACTCAGTACGTAACTTTTGAAGTCCATAGTGGCAACAAGCATTCATGAGTTCAGCTTTTTTGTGAGTAACTTTAAAGTTATGCCTTTGTTGCAACGCGGGGCTGATAATGTGTCTCCGGCACATTTGACTCCGTCTTGAGAGAGAAAACGCACGCTTACCAATTTCGAAATAAACGTAACGGAGAGAAATATCTCAGGTTGGTTTCATAATGGATCAATGTAGCCGGGCCGATAAAGCTATATAAATATATTTAGATTTGAGTGACGCTTTAGTATAACTAAACGTTATGAAGGTGCTGGAATATTTCATGCTATTATTCAGAGGCAGCCTAAAATGAATCCTTTATTATCCACAACAGAAACGTGTACAATATCTGATCCAGTTCTGATGAGTTACATTTCTGTGTTATTATTGGTGTATGCTGCACCCCCAATGTGAAGTGAAGTGAAGTGAATTACATTTATATAGCGCTTTTTCTCAAGTGACTCAAAGCGCTTTACATAGTGAAACCCAATATCTAAGTTACATTCAAACCAGTGTGGGTGGCACTGGGAGCAGGTGGGTAAAGTGTCTTGCCCAAGGACACAACGGCAGTGACTAGGATGGCGGAAGCGGGGATCGAACCTGCAACCCTCAAGTTGCTGGCACGGCCGCTCTACCAACCGAGCTATACCGCCCCCACAACATGGTGCCAGTATGCTGGGTTTTTTCAATAAAATACTGGAAAGGATAGAAATGTAGTTTGTCTCTTTTATCCGATTATTAATCGATTAATCGAAGTAATAATCGACAGATTAATCGATTATCAAATTAATCGTTAGTTGCAGCCCTACTTTCATGCAATTTATACTTCTTTATTTTTCTGTTTACAAAATGCTATTGTCAATGTAAAACTTTGCAAACAGAGGGGTTGGTAAATCGTGGTTTCACTTTATAAAGAGTGTCATTTTTTCCCCCTCCCTTTGGTCTATTAAGTCCGTGCGGCCATCTTTAAAGAAAAGCATGAGTGGCCAAGCAACTGGTTCCGTGTCGGAGAGTCTGGGCGCAGGTGGAGATGGAGGCTTCTCAGCCTCAGAGAGAAGGGAAAAGTTTGGAAGGCAGACCTCTCTCTCACAAAGCATTCGCAAGTAAGATTAGATCTTCTTCTTCTTCTTCTTCTTGTCTTTCTGCTTATTTCCTGCTCTCTTTACACGTGCAGGAACACGGCCCAGTGGTTTGGAGTGGGAGAGGACTGCGAGAGCAAGCAGCAGGTTTGGCAGAGGAAGAGCCTGCGCCACTGCAGCCAGCGCTACGGCAAGCTGAAAGCCCAATACAGAGAGCCTGAAACTGCCACCAGCATGGAGCAGAGTCTGGAATCCCCAGGAACACAGAAGATGCCTAAGGTGGGCATCCAGACATGTACGCCTCCAGATGTGGCTTTACATGGCTTATCTTCTTTTGGCTAGATTGTGGACCCCTTGGCACGGGGTCGAGCCTTCCGTTACCCAGAGGAGATGGACCCTCGCTCCCCCAAGGGGTATCCTATCACCCCTGGAGTCACCTCGCTCAGCTCCTTCACCAGCCAGCGCTCGGTGTACAGCCGCTTCCCCAAACGTAAGAGGGAGTCCGTGGCCCGCATGAGCATCCGTGCTGCCAACAACCTGCTGAGGGTAGGTAGGACTTCAGAAAGTGTGTGTTGGTCCTTGCACATGTTGGACCAGGAGTCGCACAAAAAACACAAACCATTAGCGGCGACATTGCATACACTTTGAATGATGGTGCAAAAACCTACTTTGGAGCTGGGATTCTTCTTTCTTGTTCTGCACTCTAATCCAATATAAAATACTCAAATCCATTGTTAAAGGGCAACTGCACTCGCTCACAATCATGAATTATGAAAGAGATGACGACGGATGGATTTTCTTAATGCATTCTAAATATTAAATAAATACATTCAAAAGTCCGCTTACAACTCCTGTGGGAGCCGTTCAGTTCTGCCTATAAAAAACATCCAAACACCTTCATTAGGGTTTTATATACATGACAAGTATATATGTCATGTAGTAACATTCATAATAACATGTAATATATACATGATGTAAGTATATATGTCATGTAGTAACATTCATAATAACATGTCATATATACATGATGTAAGTATATATGTCATGTAGTAACATTCATAATAACATGTAATATATACATGATGTAAGTATACATGTCATGTAGTAACATTCATAATAACATGTAATATATACATGATGTAAGTATATATGTCATGTAGTAACATTCATAATAACATGTAATATATACATGATGTAAGTATATATGTCATGTAGTAACATTCATAATAACATGTAATATATACATGATGTAAGTATATATGTCATGTAGTAACATTCATAATAACATGTAATATATACATGATGTAAGTATATATGTCATGTAGTAACATTCATAATAATGTGTAATACATACATGATGTAAGTATATATGTCATGTAGTAACATTCATAATAACATGTAATATATACATGATGTAAGTATATTTGTCATGTAGTAACATTCATAATATGTAATATATACATGATGTAAGTATATATGTCATGTAGTAACATTCATAATAACATGTCATATATACATGATGTAAGTATATATGTCATGTAGTAACATTCATAATAACATGTCATATATACATGATGTAAGTATATATGTCATGTAGTAACATTCATAATAACATGTAATATATACATGATGTAAGTATATATGTCATGTAGTAACATTCATAATAACATGTAATATATACATGATGTAAGTATACATGTCATGTAGTAACATTCATAATAACATGTAATATATACATGATGTAAGTATACATGTCATGTAGTAACATTCATAATAACATGTAATATATACATGATGTAAGTATACATGTCATGTAGTAACATTCATAATAACATGTAATATATACATGATGTAAGTATATATGTCATGTAGTAACATTCATAATAACATGTAATATATACATGATGTAAGTATATATGTCATGTAGTAACATTCATAATAATGTGTAATATATACATGATGTAAGTATATATGTCATGTAGTAACATTCATAATAACATGTAATATGTACATGATGTAAGTATATTTGTCATGTAGTAACATTCATAATATGTAATATATACATGATGTAAGTATATATGTCATGTAGTAACATTCATAATAACATGTAATATATACATGATGTAAGTATATATGTCATGTAGTAACATTCATAATAACATGTAATATATACATGATGTAAGTAGAGATGTCCGATATTATCGGCCGATATATGCGTTAAAATGTAATATCGGAAATTATCGGTATCGTTTTTTTTATTATCGGTATCGTTTTTATTTTTTATTTTTCATTAAATCACCATAAAAAACACAAGATACACTTACAATTAGTGCACCAAGCCAAAAAACCTCCCTCCCCCATTTACACTCATTCACACAAAAGGGTTGTTTCTTTCTGTTATTAATATTCTGCTTCCTACATTATATATCAATATATATCAATACAGTCTGCAAGGGATACAGTCCGTAAGCACACATGATTGTGCGTGCTGCTGCTCCACTAATAATACTAACCTTTAACAGTTAATTTGACTCATTTTCATTCATTACTAGTTTCTATGTAACTGTTTTTATATTGTTGTACTTTCTTTTTTATTCAAGAAAATGTTTTTAATTTATTTATCTTATTTTACTATTTTTAAAAAAAAATTCCTTATCTTCACCATACCTGGTTGTCCAAATTAGGCATAATAATGTGTTAATTCCACGACTGCATATATCTGTTGATATCGGTATCGGTTGATATCGGTATCGGTAATTAAAGAGTTGGACAATATCGGAATATCGGATATCGGCAAAAAGCCATTATCGGACATCCCTAGATGTAAGTATATGTCATGTAGTAACATTCATAATAATATTTATATATTTTGATAATTTTTTGATCATCATTCATTTCAAAAACGCATCACGACGTTGGCTTTTTTCCCCTTCATCACAGATTATTACTCACTGCAGACTTCATGAGAGCCAACAAACATAATAAAACTTCACTTACTGTACAATGTCTGCTGTTATTATGATGCCGACTGTTAGGATGTTCATATATTTCTATTTAGATTAAAAATGTCTCATAATCATTGCAAAGAAACTGGGGTGGGGGTCAGGGGGCACAAGCGCTTTTCGCTTTGTTCTTGCCAGTTCCAGGTCCTAAATTGGCTGTCAAAGTGTACCAACTTGTCGGATTACATACCCAGATGTCTCATGTCCAGGTGAGAGTTATGATTTATGAACTCCAATAAACTAGCAGGGAAGCAGCAGACCACTCAATGATGTAAACATAGGAACACACGGTCGTGATCACGATGCCGCTATAAATCATTTGTCTGTGTTAGCACTTATAATAACAATATTACTAATACTTGGCTAATATTCAAGTCCCCAAATGTAAATAGAGTATTGTTGGCGGTGTTTGAATGGTTATTTATCACATTTTATGGGCGGAATATTGGAGCTCCCATTGGCTCAGCTGTAAGTGGACTTTTATTTACTTTTAATATTTAGAAAGCATTCAAATAAAATCCATCCATCGTCATGTCTTTCATAAGAATTGTGAACAATAGGCAAATTTCCCCAAAAAGTGCAGTTGCCCTTTAAATCCAAATTATTACAAATCTTTCTGTAGTATAATTGGCTGTAGTGGAATATTAAATAGATTGGGGTGTCCAAACTTTTTCCACTGATGCCCGTGCACTGAAAATGAAAGCATTTTGATATTTTTCATTTTTAAAACCAAAACAATGTTAGGGCTCCACTCAATTCTGGTGAATGTTAGAGGGTCCCAAATAGGTCTCGGTCATTAAAGTGTTAAAAATAAATCATATGTTAATATTTTTTAACTTTCAATACTTACATATCTATAGATCACCTTCAGATCTATCTGTTAACATTAAGACTTTTTTAAATGTATTGTCTGCTCTTTTTGTCAAAACCCACTTTTTTCAATAAGAAAAACACAAAATATGCAATACTACCCCCCCCCTCAAAAATTGTCAAAAATGTAATAAGTGATGTGAGGTAATTGGAGCCTTTAATAGGTGAATCATTCATAACAACATTGCATTTGCTTCATTTTTTTACAGTTAAAAAAATGCCCCGACTCATAAATGCGTCAAAAATAAGTCAAATATCAAAATGTATCCTTTTTACTTTTAGCGCTTAAATCTCTATATCAACTTTAGATCTATCTGTCTGTTTTTATTATTTTTGGAGCAATGGCAGTTTTAAAGTAAAAAACTGCCCTCACGGCAGCTTTGTGGTGTTAGTCTCAATATTGCAACAATTTCTCCTTACATTACACCTGTTTGCTCTTTTATTCCCGTTTTTAATGGGGTTTTTTTGGGGAACATTTTCTTTTAATTAGCTGTGGGCCACAAAAGGGCCTTGGTCTGCACTTTGGACACCGGTGTCCTACATTTGAGAAAGTATTTAGCATTTTAGGAAGAAGTGGCTGTGCTGATAATAACAATCTGTGTGTTTTTAACCAGGGCCGAAGTGGCTTAGTGGGTTCCCTCACAGGTCGCAGCTTCCCCAGAAGGAGCTTCGTCAGACCCAGCTGGATGGACGACGACACCGTGGACTCGGCAGACATGTCAGGCTCGCTGTATTTTAGCAAGGTCAGCATGATCTTAGCTCACTTTCTTTTGAGCAGCAATTCCAAAGTGTTCTGCTGTCACTCACATAGTCCTTCTTGCTCCTTCTGATGCAGTCTGCTACACTGCATACTGTATAACAGGGGTCACCAACGCGGTGCCCGCGGGCACCAGGTAGCCCGTAAGGACCAGATGAGTAGCCCGCTGGCCTGTTCTTAAAAATAGCTCAAATAGCAGCACTTAGCAGTGAGCTGCCTCTATTTTTTAAATTGTATTTATTTACTAGCAAGCTGGTCTCGCTTTGCTCGACATTTTTAATTCTAAGAAAGACAAAACTCAAATAGAATTTGAAAATCCAAGAAAATATTTTAAAGACTTGGTCTTCACTTGTTTAAAGAAATTCATTCTTTTTTTTCCTTTGCTTCTTATAACTTTCAGAAAGACAGTTTTAGAGAAAAAATACAACCTTAAAAATTATTTTAGGATTTTTAAACACATATACCTTTTTACCTTTTAAATTCCTTCCTCTTCTTTCCTGACAATTTAAATCAATGTTCAAGTAAATTTATTTTTTTTATTGTAAAGAATAATAAATACATTTTAATTTAATTCTTCATTTTAGCTTCTGTTTTTTCGACAAAGAATATTTGTGAAATATTTCTTCAAACTTATTATGATTAAAATTCAAAAAAATGATTCTGGCAAATCTAGCAAATCTGTAAAATCAAATTTAAATCTTATTTCAAAGTCTTTTGAATTTCTTTTAACATTTTTGTTCTGGAAAATCTAGAAGAAATAATGATTTGTCTTTGTTAGAAATATAGCTTGGTCCAATTTGTTATATATTCTAACAAAGTGTAGATTGGATTTTAACCTATTTAAAACATGTCATCAAAATTCTAAAATCAATCTTAATCAGGAAAAATTACTAATGATGTTCCATAAAAAGATTCGAATTAGCTAGTTTTTCTCCTTTTTTTCGGTTGAATTTTGAATTTTAAAGAGTCGAAATTGAAAATAAACAGTTTCAAAATGTAATTGTCATTTTTTCCGTGTTTTCTCCTCTTTTAAACCGTTCAATTAAGTGTAAATATCATTAATTATTAATAATAACATAGAGTTAAAGGTAAATTGAGCAAATTGGCTATTTCTGGCAATTTATTGAAGTGTGTATCAAACTGGTAGCCCTTCACATTAATCACTACCCAAGAAGTAGCTCTTGCTTTCAAAAAGGTTGCTGACCCCTGCTGTATTTAGACAAGGCCCTCTGCTGGCTAACCTGTGTCATTACAGCCCTTTCCAGCCATTAAACTAAGCATTTCATTAGCACCTAATCCATCCATGGTGGGGGTTCTGGTGCCTATCAATATTAACAATGTTTATCATTTCAAATCAAAAGTGTTCCCTTTGACTCAAACTATGTGAAACCTTTGTCCTCTGTACTTCTCTGGATGCTTTCCATGACCATGTTGGTGTAGGTGGACGTCCATGGAGAGATGTACTCCATGGCAGATGATGTGTTTGAGTCACCGCCAATATCTGCCGCTTTTGCCTCAAGTGAACCACTGGAGCAGAAGTTAGCAGGCCTGTGAGTAAAACCACAATCACTATCTGAAAGAAGACAAATTGCTTCTTTTTAGCACAGCTAAGCAGGGGTTCTAGCAGAACAAAACTGGAAATAAATGACAAAAAAGTTGTGTTACTTTAAAGCAGGGGTCACCAACCCGGTGCCCGCGGGCACCAGGTAGCCCGTAAGGACCAGATGAGTAGCCCGCTGGCCTAAAATAGCTCAAATAGCAGCCTCTATTTTTTAAATTGTATTTATTTACTAGCAAGCTGATCTAGCTTTGCCTGACATTTTTAATTCTAAGAGAGACAAAACTCAAATAGAATTTGAAAATCCAAGAAAATATTTTAAAGACTTGGTCTTCACTTGTTTAAATAAATTCATAAATTTTTTTACTTTGCTTCTTATAACTTTCAGAAAGACAATTTTAGAGAAAAAATACAATCTTAAAAAATTATTTTAGGATTTTTAAACACATATACCTTTTTACCTTTTAAATTCCTCCCTCTTCTTTCCTGACAATGTAAATCAATGTTCAAGTAAATGTATTTTTTTTATTGTAAAGAATAATAAATACATTTTAATTTAATATCATCATTTTAGCTTCTGTTTTTTTGACAAAGAATATTTGTGAAATATTTCTTCAAACTTATTATGATTAAAATTCAAAAAAATTATTCTGGCAAATCTAGAAAATCTGTACAAACAAATTTAAATCTTATTTCAAAGTCTTTTGAATTTCTTTTAAAAAAAATGTTCTGGAAAATCTAGATGAAATAATGATTTGTCTAGCTTGGTCCAATTTGTTATATATTCTAACAAAGTGTAGATTGGATTTTAACCTATTTAAAACATGTCATTTAAATTCTAAAATTAATCTTAATCAGGAAAAATTACTAATGATGTTCCATAAATTATTTTTTAAATTTTTTCAAAAAGATTCGAATTAGCTAGTTTTTTTCTTCTTTTTTTCGGTTGAATTTTGAATTTCAAAGAGTCGAAATTGAAGATAAACTATGTTTCAAAATGTAATTGTCATTTTTTCCGTGTTTTCTCTCCTTTTAAACCGTTCAATTAAGTGTAAATATCATTAATTATTAATAATAACATAGAGTTAAAGGTAAATTGAGCAAATTGGCTATTTCTGGCAATTTATTTAAGTGCGTATCAAACTGGTAGCCCTTCGCATTAATCACTACCCAAGAAGTAGCTCTTGCTTTCAAAAAGGTTGGTGACCCCTGCTTTAAAGGCACCTACCCTATGTATCTTTTGTCTTCACCCCCATATTCAGTAAGGACATATCTCGAACACCAACAGCGGTGCAGGAGAAAAGCCAACCTCGGCGCGGCCATCGCATCGCTTCCCAGGTGAAGCACTTTGCCTTTGACAAACACAAGCGTCACTACGGCATGGGCGTGGTGGGCAAGTGGCTGAACCGCCATTACCGACGCAGCATCAGCAGCAACGTCCAGAAACAGCTGGATGACTTCCACAGCCACAGGTTGGGCAGCGGAAGCTTTCTTCTGTCTTCTCTCCACACTTGGCACTTCATTGGCCACAATCACAGTGGAACCTCCATTTGCAAACCTAATTGCTTCTCCAACCGGATTGGTAAATAGAAAAGTTTGTACAGTGGAGCAAATGTCTCCATGAGAAACAATGTAAATATGAATAATGTGTACATGCGGTGCGTGACGGGAGGCGGTGGAGGTTGTGGAAAGTAAAATGGGTATTTATGAGTAAATGAAGAAAAAGCGAGAGCAGCGAGGAAGTGCTCTGACCGGAACAGGCTATGACATAAAGGAAACATGCAAATGCAAAACACTTAGGGGAAATGTGGAGCGGAGGACATCCACCCGTAAGAGTGTACTTGCAAAGCATCAAAAAGATGGTCTCTGGTCAACAACCAATTAAAAACACCCACCAACAAACAAACAATGTCCCGACAACCAAGGGAGAAAAAGGATCAACTTAAATAGTCTTGGTTGCAGATTGAAAACAGTTAAAGGGAAATGCTCTCGGGAAAACACCACCAAAACCAGAAGAGCCGCCACAATAAAGCACAGAACAGGAAGTAACACAAAACACTGACAAAATAAAGGCCCTGGTGTAACCAGCCGTGACAGCGTAGCAAGAGAGGTAGTGTACTTTCTCCTCTGCTGTGAAATAAGTCCGCTTTGGCATATTTTTACAGAAAAGTCTGTTCTCATCACAATTAAAAACTTGCTGTGCTACGAATCTGCCTCCCCCGATCTTGTCAATGCGAGCAAACACAAACTGGTTGAAGAACCAATGAAGTTGGTCAGTCAAGGTTCCACTGTAGTAGTTTTAGTTTTGTTTTGCAAGTGACTTCATTTTGTTCAAAAAGTATATTAGATGTAGCACTCAATGCCACAAATGGAACACATCATGTAATTGACAAGAATACTAGTACATTGTAAATTGAATAAGGAATGTGTTTACTTTACTCACTATAAAACATGTTCACTTCTGTCATGAATATCCATCCATAATCGATCAAAATGATTCTTTTACTTATTGTGGATTATGTGGAAGGCTTATAAGTACTTTAAATGTATATAATATTCACGTAAATGACACATTAAATAGCATCTCAACTTCCTGTAAATGTGGGGAACAGAATGCAATAATGTAAAATGTTGCTCTTGAAGAAGAATTCCAGAAAAATGTCACTCTTGTGTTTTCAGGCCTTACTTCACTTACTGGATCACGTTTGTGCACGTTGTAATCACTTTGCTGGCATGCTGCACTTACGGCTTTGCCCCTGTGGGCTTTGCACAACATTCAAGAACGGAGCTGGTGAGTGACACTTTTGGACTTGTTCTGGTGTGCAGCCTTTTAAATCAACATTCTTGTCCTGGTAATACCGTAATCTTACTGTGTTATTGATGCAGCTCTCCATCCCCCTCTATAGGTGCTGAAGAACAAAGGCATCTATGAGAGTGTCAAGTATATTCAACAACAGAACTTCTGGATTGGTCCAAGATCCGTGAGTCTCTGTCTATTATCATGCAGGTCTGCTACACCACATTATTACTCTGCTGTCTGCATGTCTCTTCTGGTCACTTACAGTATGTGGCACATGGCTCTTCTGGTCACTTACAGTATGTGGCACATGTCTCTTCTGGTCACTTACAGTATGTGGCACATGTCTCTTCTGGTCACTTACAGTATGTGGCACATGTCTCTTCTGGTCACTTACAGTATGTGACACATGTCTCTTCTGGTCACTTACAGTATGTGGCACATGTCTCTTCTGGTCACTTACAGTATGTGACACATGTCTCTTGTGGTCACTTACAGTATGTGGCACATGTCTCTTGTGGTCACTTACAGTATCTCTTGTGGTCACTTACAGTACGTGGCACATGTCTCTTGTGGTCACTTACAGTATCTCTTGTGGTCACTTACAGTACGTGGCACATGTCTCTTCTGGTCACTTACAGTATGTGACACATGTCTCTTCTGGTCACTTACAGTATGTGGCACATGTCTCTTCTGGTCACTTACAGTATGTGGCACATGTCTCTTCTGGTCACTTACAGTATGTGACACATGTCTCTTCTGGTCACTTACAGTATGTGGCACATGTCTCTTCTGGTCACTTACAGTATGTGGCACATGTCTCTTGTGGTCACTTACAGTATGTGGCACATGTCTCTTGTGGTCACTTACAGTATCTCTTGTGGTCACTTACAGTACGTGGCACATGTCTCTTGTGGTCACTTACAGTATGGGCCACTTGTCTCTTGTCCGATTGAAGTAATAATCCGGGATGGGAATTGATCAGATTTTTACTGCTAAATGAGTTAGTTCTGAATCAATTCTCAATTGGAGAAACTGCTAGATTAGTAACAACTTTGCTTAGGTTATTTTATTTATTTAGCCTTTATTTAACCAGGTAAAATCCCATTGAGATCAAAGATCTCTTTTCCAAGGGAGACCTGGAGACCTAGGTTAGAGCACAGGTGTCAAACTCAAGGCCCGGGGGCCAGATGTGGCCGGCCACTTCATTTTATTTGGCCCTCGAAAGCCTGTAAATAATATGTGTCAATAAAGTACTGTAACTTTTCTTACTAAATGTATTATTTCTTTGTATTTGGAGAGAAAAAACAATAGATATACTCCATGTAATCTCAAATTATGTTAATTTAAATATTGTCTAGTTATGCAAAAATATATTTCATGGTCAAATTGTGACATTTACTGTGGTTTTTACTGCATTTTTTCTCTAAATGAAATAAAAAACGGTACTTTTTTTAATGTAATAAACTGTGCTGCCGTTTTGGCATTTACAGTAATACACCCAAAAATCTACAGATGTCGATTTGTGGTAAAAAAAAACAACAACAAAAACTGGCAGTTTAGGTGCCAAAATTTTACTGTAAAATTGCAATTTTTTTATTTACAGTAAAAAACAAATGTAAATTTTACAGTAAAGTTCTGGCAACCGAAGTGCCTTTCTATTTACCATAAAAACAGCAGTACTGTTTTTCCATGTACAGTAATATACACTACATTTTAAGGTGAAATTATTGCAATTTACCATTATTTTTTTAACATTTTAGTTAAAAAAATCTGCTAATAAAGTGCATTAAAAAATGGTGTAATAATAGTATTCACTGTTCACTCAGGGGCCAAACATAACTGCGATGTGGCCCTCAGTGAAAACCACTTTGACACCTGTGGGTTAGAAGAACCATGAGTGTACAAACCCAAACATGAGGTCTTGAGAGACCCACACCCTTGATGGAATGCCAGGGCCAAAAAAACATGTGTTTTTCAAATAATCCAAAAAGTAATAATAAACTTTTCTTGTGTAGAAATAAATAAAATACAACAAATATTATTCTGTGGTAATAACACAAGAAAGTCCAGTAACGAACTTATAGAAATTAAAACGTATTATTTTTTTCAAAACATATGAGCTGTGCACAAAAGTAAAAGTCCGTCATTCAGTGACAAATACAAGTCTGATAGAACTGTGTTGTGCAAATTAGGATGTAGTTGTAGTGCAGATACAAAAAGTCCACACAAAGAAGGTAAAAAAACAAGCGGGAAACATTAAAGAACATAGAGGATATACAAACATTAAGAACATACAACAAAAGCAAAACACAATAAAAAAAAATCAATAAATAATAATTATTGCGTTCGGAACAGACCTAACAAAGCAACCAAAAGAGCCAACTCTGTCCTAGGCTGCCCATTAGCTATTGGCCAAAGTCCAGTCTGCGCCGATGAGCTAGAATCTGTTTAGGGTCTCCCATACATACTCATTCAGCCAGGTGTCACCCCGAGCTCCGCAGCCCCGTCTTCTCCTCGCATCTCCTCCGCTTTGTGACTCTGAGCCAGCTGCAAGCCTGACTAAAAGTCTCCTCCGAGGCAGATCTAAAGTCCGCCTAAAAGCAGGAAGGCGCCACCCCTTGTTGTGCAGTCTGGAAGGAGCTCCAACAAAAGCAACAAACAGAAACATGAAGAAATCAAAGGAGCGCAGAGATCCTGCAACTAGACCATTTTTGCACACAAAAATAATATGCATCACTTATTTTTCACGAAGTATGCGTGTTTTAATCAATTATGATGTCTCCACTGTGGAGAACACCTCTCAGACATACTGATATACTAAATGTCTTAAGTGTTGTACGTGCGTACAAATGTTTGAATAGACATTTTCCTCTAAGATTATATTTCTCCTCTTTTGTTGAGAAGAATTGTTGTACATTCTTGGCTAGCAGGTTATAGTTAGCTTCGTACATCATGTTACATGTTTGCAATGCACCAAATCATTGAATTTCAATAATTGTGATTTAATAAATAAAGTTTGTATGTTGTCTATATCCAACATTATGTATTATTACAACTGATCTTTTTTGTAACACAGTTAATAAATGAAGTGTACTTTTGTAGTTATTTCCCATATTTCTACACAACAAGTCAGATATGTAGTTAGCAGTAGACAATATGAAGTCATTTTTTCTTGCTACTTTATGTTGTATATTTATTACATGAGGTTTCCAGTTCATTTTATCATCTATTATTACACCCAAAAATGTGTTTTTTTACCCCTTCAATGTCTACTCCGTCTATTTGTATTTGTGTTTGACTTTCTCTTCTACTGTTACAAAATAGCATTATTTTACTTTTACTGAGATTCAAAGATAGTCTGTTTTTGTCAAACCATCTTTTTAATTTGTTATTATTTGTATGATCTTCTGTGTGTTCTCTCCTGAACAAAACGCTGTTGTATCATCTGCAAGTAATACTAACTTTAAGTCCTTTGTAACTTTACAAATGTCATTTACATGAAGATTGAACAATGTTGGTCCTCGTATTGATCCCTGAGGTACGCCACAAAATATTTTCATCTCTGTAGAAGCGTGTTCTCCTTTCTTCACGTATTGCTTCCTGTTGGTTAAGTAGCTTCTTACCCAGTTCAAGACCAACCCTCTGATGCCATACCTTTCTAATTTGTTTATGAAGATGCTGTGATTAATTGTGTCAAATGTTTTGTTAAATCCATAAACATTGCAGCAGCACACATTTAACGTCTATTGCATTGGTGATCTCTTCCGTTATTTCAATTGCAAGTATTGTAAGTTTATCGTCCTTCCCTGGGAATAAATCTCCAGCGTTTGTGCCACGGTCACTGGTGCGTGATGACATGCGCTCCCACAAAAAAGGAATCGAAATACTGGGACTGGGAGCCGGTTCTCATCAAGAACCAGTTCTAGATTCCCATCCCTAATGGTAATGTTCCCTCTCTTTCCAGGACGACCTGATCCACCTGGGAGCCAAGTTCTCTCCTTGTATCCGTCAGGACAAACAGATAGTCCATCTGATCCAGAAGGCCAAAAACCTGGAGAAAGAGTCTGGATGTTGTGTCCAGAATGACAACTCTGGATGTGTGCAGACCTTCAGCTCCGACTGCTCTGTACGTACTTCTCTTAAAACCTGCCAGCACACAACTCTTCACCCTCTAAAACAAGAATGTGGTCTTCCTGAAAGCTACTCTCAGAATAATAAAACAAGCTCTCTGTGCAGGAGACACTGGCCACCTTCATCAAATGGGACAATGAACCTGTGGACATTACCAGGTCTTCTGGCTCTGTCTGTCACCAGGATCCCAGGTGAGGACACCTGTATCCATGTGAATAGGACATTGTCAGTAGAGCTCGACCAATATGTTTTTTTTCAGGTACTGATACTGAGCTGCCTGCTCGTCTTTACTTACATAATAAGTCTCCCATTTGTGGAGAACCTCGCCGCGCTCCTTTAATGAGTCCACGCTCTGAGTGCTGCGGGCGGAGGTTTGTCGAGCGGACCCCAGGAAAGAAGGACAAAAACTGATTTCCCGGCCCCCCCCAAAAAATCGAAGTTTTGACAGCTAAGCAGACGAGATACCGATACTGATAAAAAAAACGTCCGATACTGATATAGTTCATAATATCTAATATCATGGGCGATAATGGGTGGATGTGTAATTGTTAGTATGGACTAAATATGCTGACATCCTCCTATGTGACTGTGAAGAGTATGTGAAGAGCCTGCATCGGCCGAGCCTCACACCTGGCCAGATGACATCACCGAATGGCCGGTGAGCTATCTTCTCCAAATCACTTGAAATGCATATTTGCATGCACGTTTTCAGTATCGTGTGCATGTCCAGGTGTGTACATTCCCCAAGAAGTGGAACCACACGGGCTACCGACACATGGACTGTAACATCAAGGGGCGGCCATGCTGCATAGGCACCAAGGGAAGGTGAGAAGTTGACATCACTTCCTGTTTACTGAGACACAATGCAAGTCCCACCTTGAATCATGCTATCCTTGAACCCGGTTCAGTCCAAAAAAAACACCCGCATTGTGCTTTTTCCCACCTGTAGATGTGAGATCACCACCAGGGAGTATTGCACTTTCATGCATGGATACTTCCACGAGGAGGCCACCCTCTGCTCACAGGTAGCGTGTGTGGGTGTGCCCAAATATTACATGCCTGGACACATTTGCTGGTCTTCTTTGCAGGTGGACTGTCTGGATGACGTGTGTGGCCTGCTTCCTTTCCTCAACCCTGATGTGCCCAATCAGTTCTACCGTTTCTGGCTCTCCCTCTTTCTCCACGCTGGGTATGTCCGCACTTCCTTCAGGGCCTTAAGTCAGGGGCTGTTAAAGTGTGAGGCGGCGGAGGAAGAGCAGCAGCTTGAAAAAAATAAAGCAAATATATTTTTCCAACTCTGCTACGCTCAATTTAGTTTTGTTTGAAGCCCAAACGAGTTCATTACAATTGCAGTTGACACGGGGCATTGATTAATGAGCAGCTGTAGTCAGCTCCAGCCTGCACATATTTGGATTGCTTACCTTGCTGATCACAACAAACACCTGCTTGATTACATACAGAAAATGTTTGTCTATTAAAGAGGAACTGCATTTTGGGGGATTTTTCTCTACCATTCACCATACTTATGTAAGACAAAAACACATGTTTTTCTTTTTTTTATGCATTCTAACTCGTAAATAAACACTAGCAGCTAACAATGGAACCAATGAAAGTCGCTCTATTCCGCCTATAAAGCACTCTAAAAAACTTCCATCAATGTTTTATATACACACTGTAAGTATATATGTCATTTAGTAACATTCATAATAACATGTAATATATACATGATGTAAGTATATATGTCATGTAGTAACATTCATAATAACATGTAATATATACATGATGTAAGTATATATGTCATGTAGTAACATTCATAATAACATGTAATATATACATGATTTAAGTACATATGTCATGTAGTGACATTCATAATAACATGTAATATATACATGATGTAAGTATATATGTCATGTAGTAACATTCATAATAACATGTCATATATACATGATGTAAGTACATATGTCATGTAGTGACATTCATAATAACATGTAATATATACATGATGTAAGTATATATGTCATGCAGTAACATTCATAATAACATGTCATATATACATGATGTAAGTACATATGTCATGTAGTGACATTCATAATAACATGTAATATATACATGATGTAAGTATATATGTCATGTAGTAACATTCATAATAACATGTAATATATACATGATGTAAGTACATATGTCATGTAGCAACATTCATAATAACATGTCATATATACATGATGTAAGTATATATGTCATGTAGTAACATTCATAATAACATGTCATATATACATGATGTAAGTATATATGTCATGTAGTGACATTCATAATAACATGTAATATATACATGATGTAAGTATATATGTCATGTAGTGACATTCATAATAACATGTAATATATACATGATGTAAGTATATATGTCATGTAGTGACATTCATAATAACATGTAATATATACATGATGTAAGTACATATGTCATGTAGTGACATTCATAATAACATGTAATATATACATGATGTAAGTATACATGTCATGTAGTAACATTCATAATAACATGTAATATATACACGATGTAAGTATATATGTCATGTAGTAACATTCATAATAACATGTAATATATACACGATGTAAGTATATATGTCATGTAGTAACATTCATAATAACATGTAATATATACATGATGTAAGTGTATATGTCATGTAGTAACATTCATAATAACATGTAATATATACATGATGTAAGTATATATGTCATGTAGTAACATTCATAATAACATGTAACATATACATGATGTAAGTATATATGTCATGTAGTAACATTCATAATAACATGTAATATATACATGATGTAAGTATATATGTCATGTAGTAACATTCATAATAACATGTAACATATACATGATGTAAGTATATATGTCATGTAGTAACATTCATAATAACATGTAACATATACATGATGTAAGTATATATGTCATGTAGTAACATTCATAATAACATGTAATATATACATGATGTAAGTATATATGTCATGTAGTAACATTCATAATAACATGTAATATATACATGATGTAAGTATATATGTAATGTAGTAACATTCATAATAACATGTAATATATACATGATGTAAGTATATATGTCATGTAGTAACATTCATAATAACATGTAATATATACATGATGTAAGTATATATGTCATGTAGTAACATTCATAATAACATGTAATGTATACATGATGTAAGTATATATGTCATGTAGTAACATTCATAATAACATGTAATATATACATGATGTAAGTATATATGTCATGTAGTAACATTCATAATAACATGTAATATATACATGATGTAAGTATATATGTCATGTAGTAACATTCATAATAACATGTAATATATACATGATGTAAGTATATATGTCATGTAGTAACATTCATAATAACATGTAATATATACATGATGTAAGTATATACGTCATGTAGTAACATTCATAATAACATGTAATGTATACATGATGTAAGTATATACGTCATGTAGTAACATTCATAATAACATGTAATATATACATGATGTAAGTATATATGTCATGTAGTAACATTCATAATAACATGTAATATATACATGATGTAAGTATATACGTCATGTAGTAACATTCATAATAACATGTAATATATACATGATGTAAGTATATATGTCATGTAGTAACATTCATAATAACATGTCATATATACATGATGTAAGTATATATGTCATGTAGTAACATTCATAATAACATGTCATATTTACATATTTTGTTCATTTTAAGAATTAGGCGCCGTATTAATTTCACAGGTGCATCACGATGTTGGCTTTTCCCGTCAACATCAACAGTGCTAATGATAACAGACTTCATGAGAGACAACAAACACTACTTTTGGACAAATGACGATCCTATATTTTTGAGGCTGAACATACAGAGGATGAGATACAAGTTTTAGAAACTGTGCGCTAAACAGATCCAGCTTCAGTGAAACACTAAGCATCATGTAGCAGTATTGCTAAGTGCTGTACAAGATATAAAAAAACAATCACTAACTGTTCTCACTGGGATGCCAAATGATGGATGTTCATATCTTCCCATTTAAATAAAGAATGAAATAATAATTCTTACAAAGGGTTTAAAAAAAAAAGTGCCGCAAACGAGCGTCTTTTTGTGTCTTTCTCACCATCTCCGGGTATAAGTTGCCACTTGTCGGTTTATGGCCACAACTATCTACTATCTAGGTAAGAGGCATGGTTTATAATCTATAATTAACTTTCACCAACCCGGAGGTGATGCAGCAGCATCTCAGTATGGCAATATAGCAGCATAAGCTAGTCACCTTTCTGGGGTCACGGCAGCACTAAACATAGTTTGTCTGTGTTAGCGCTTATAATAACAACATCACTACTACTTGTTAATATGCAGGCCAGGAGATATAAGTGGAGTATTGTTGACGGTCTTTGGATGTTTGTTATAGAGAGCTGTATGGGTGGAATAATGTACTCCATCGGGAGCCACCTCGTCCTTGTCGTTAATAACAAAACATGTGTTCTAGTCTGACATAGGCCTGGTGAATGATTGGCAACATTACAAAAAAGTACACTTCCCCTTTAAGTTACTAAGCCATTCAGCATTCTACAGGATTCACACATGGAGTATTATTTTTTTAAAGCCTCACGTGATGTTTATATGCACATCAGGAAACACTCAGGTGGAGATATTTGCTGCCTACATGATACAAAGATGCTACTTACAGTATGTGGCCTTAGACTTGCAAGCATCTATGTGTACTTACAGTATGTGGCCTTAGACTGGCAAGCATCTATGTGTACTTACAGTATGTGGCCTTAGACTTGCAAGCATCTATGTGTACTTACAGTATGTGGCCTTAGACTTGCAAGCATCTATGTGTACTTACAGTATGTGGCCTTAGACTTGCAAGCATCTATGTGTACTTACAGTATGTGGCCTTAGACTTGCAAGCATCTATGTGTACTTACAGTATGTGGCCTTAGACTTGCAAGCATCTATGTGTACTTACAGTACGTGGCCTTAGACTTGCAAGCATCTATGTGTACTTACAGTATGTGGCCTTAGACTTGCAAGCATCTATGTGTACTTACAGTACGTGGCCTTAGACTTGCAAGTATCTATGTGTACTTACAGTATGTGGCCTTAGACTTGCAAGCATCTATGTGTACTTACAGTATGTGGCCTTAGACTTGCAAGCATCTATGTGTACTTACAGTATGTGGCCTTAGACTTGCAAGCATCTATGTGTACTTACAGTACGTGGCCTTAGACTTGCAAGTATCTATGTGTACTTACAGTATGTGGCCTTAGACTTGCAAGCATCTATGTGTACTTACAGTATGTGGCCTTAGACTTGCAAGCATCTATGTGTACTTACAGTATGTGGCCTTAGACTTGCAAGCATCTATGTGTACTTACAGTATGTGGCCTTAGACTTGCAAGCATCTATGTGTACTTACAGTATGTGGCCTTAGACTTGCAAGCATCTATGTGTACTTACAGTACGTGGCCTTAGACTTGCAAGTATCTATGTGTACTTACAGTATGTGGCCTTAGACTGGCAAGCATCTATGTGTACTTACAGTATGTGGCCTTAGACTTGCAAGCATCTATGTGTACTTACAGTATGTGGCCTTAGACTTGCAAGCATCTATGTGTACTTACAGTATGTGGCCTTAGACTTGCAAGCATCTATGTGTACTTACAGTACGTGGCCTTAGACTTGCAAGCATCTATGTGTACTTACAGTATGTGGCCTTAGACTTGCAAGCATCTATGTGTACTTACAGTATGTGGCCTTAGACTTGCAAGCATCTATGTGTACTTACAGTATGTGGCCTTAGACTTGCAAGCATCTATGTGTACTTACAGTATGTGGCCTTAGACTTGCAAGCATCTATGTGTACTTACAGTATGTGGCCTTAGACTTGCAGGCATCTATGTGTACTTACAGTATGTGGCCTTAGACTTGCAAGCATCTATGTGTACTTACAGTACGTGGCCTTAGACTTGCAAGCATCTATGTGTACTTACAGTATGTGGCCTTAGACTTGCAAGCATCTATGTGTACTTACAGTATGTGGCCTTAGACTTGCAAGCATCTATGTGTACTTACAGTATGCGGCCTTAGACTTGCAAGCATCTATGTGTACTTACAGTATGTGGCCTTAGACTTGCAAGCATCTATGTGTACTTACAGTATGTGGCCTTAGACTGGCAAGCATCTATGTGTACTTACAGTATGTGGCCTTAGACTTGCAAGCATCTATGTGTACTTACAGTATGTGGCCTTAGACTTGCAAGCATCTATGTGTACTTACAGTATGTGGCCTTAGACTTGCAAGCATCTATGTGTACTTACAGTATGTGGCCTTAGACTTGCAAGCATCTATGTGTACTTACAGTATGTGGCCTTAGACTTGCAAGCATCTATGTGTACTTACAGTATGCGGCCTTAGACTTGCAAGCATCTATGTGTACTTACAGTATGTGGCCTTAGACTTGCAAGCATCTATGTGTACTTACAGTATGTGGCCTTAGACTGGCAAGCATCTATGTGTACTTACAGTATGTGGCCTTAGACTTGCAAGCATCTATGTGTACTTACAGTATGTGGCCTTAGACTGGCAAGCATATATGTGTACTTACAGTATGTGGCCTTAGACTTGCAAGCATCTATGTGTACTTACAGTATGTGGCCTTAGACTTGCAAGCATCTATGTGTACTTACAGTATGTGGCCTTAGACTTGCAAGCATCTATGTGTACTTACAGTATGTGGCCTTAGACTTGCAAGCATCTATGTGTACTTACAGTATGTGGCCTTAGACTTGCAAGCATCTATGTGTACTTGCAGTGTGTGGCCTTAGACTTGCAAGCATCTATGTGTACTTACAGTATGTGGCCTTAGACTTGCAAGCATCTATGTGTACTTACAGTATGTGGCCTTAGACTTGCAAGCATCTATGTGTACTTACAGTATGTGGCCTTAGACTTGCAGGCATCTATGTGTACTTACAGTATGTGGCCTTAGACTTGCAAGCATCTATGTGTACTTACAGTATGTGGCCTTAGACTTGCAAGCATCTATGTGTACTTACAGTATGTGGCCTTAGACTTGCAAGCATCTATGTGTACTTACAGTATGTGGCCTTAGACTTGCAAGCATCTATGTGTACTTACAGTATGTGGCCTTAGACTTGCAAGCATCTATGTGTACTTACAGTATGTGGCCTTAGACTTGCAGGCATCTATGTGTACTTACAGTACGTGGCCTTAGACTTGCAAGCATCTATGTGTACTTACAGTATGTGGCCTTAGACTTGCAGGCATCTATGTGTACTTACAGTACGTGGCCTTAGACTTGCAAGCATCTATGTGTACTTACAGTATGTGGCCTTAGACTTGCAAGCATCTATGTGTACTTACAGTATGTGGCCTTAGACTTGCAGGCATCTATGTGTACTTACAGTATGTGGCCTTAGACTTGCAAGTATCTACTGTATGTGTGCAGGTTGCTACACTGCCTGGTGTCAGTGGTCTTTCAGATGACCATACTCAGGGACCTGGAGAAGTTGGCTGGTTGGCTCCGCATCTCCATCATTTACATCTTCAGTGGGATCACTGGAAACCTGGCCTCGGCCCTCTTTCTGCCCTACAGAGCGGAGGTGGGTTCACCTGTCATGACTCCACACATGCACACAACCTTGGCTCTTTACATCACTTAGTCTTACCAAATAAGGAGTGGAATGGTTCCTCTTAACAATGATTCCACTCCAATTCCAAATGTTATGTTCAGGGACGATATGAGTTATTTAGAACAATAAGATCCAAAACGATTGATTGAGTGGAAATGGGTTCAGTAAGTTCTCAGCAAAACAATCCGGCAGTGAAGAAAATACTGCAGGTGAAGTTTCTACACTCCTGTTATTTCTTGTAAGGGAATTGGATATTAATGAATTATGGATATGAACAAGCAAGTAAACAACAATTAACGGCCAATCATCAAAGTGCAACCAACACTTTAGGTTGAATGCATAAAAGTTTTGATTGGTTGATTGATTGAGACTTTTATTAGTAGATTGCACAGTACAGTACATATTCCGTACACTTGACCACTAAATGGTAACACCCCAATAAGTTTTTCAACTTGTTTAAGTCGGGGTTCATGATACAGATATATACTATCATCATAATACAGTCATCACACAAGATAATCATCAGAGTATATACATTGAATTATTTACATTATTTACAATCCGGGGTGTGGGATATGGGGGGGGTTAGGTTTGGTTGTTATCATCACTTCAGTCATCAACAATTGAGAACCGAGAAATGGACATTGAAACAGTGTAGGTGTGACTTGGTAGGATATGTACAGCAAGTAGTGGACATAGAGAGAGAGATCAGAAAGCATAAGAAAAAGTGTTTACATTTGATTATTTACATTTGATTATTAACAATCCGGGGAGGGTGTTAGTTTAGGGTTGTAGCTGCCTGGAGGTGAACTTTTATTGCGGTTTTGAAGGAGGATAGAGATGCCCTTTCTTTTATACCTGTTGGGAGTGCATTCCATATTGATGTGGCATAGAAAGAGAATGAGTTAAGACCTTTGTTAGCTCGGAATCTGGGTTTAACGTGGTTAGTGGAGCTCCACCTGGTGTCATTTACGTTAAGGAAGTAGTTTGACATGTACTTCGGTATCAGGGAGGTGTAGCGGATTTTATAGACTAGGCTCAGTGCAAGTTGTTTTACTCTGTCCTTCACCCTGAGCCAGCCCACTTTGGAGAAGTGGGTAGGAGTGAGGTGGGATCTGGGGTGGAGGTCTAGAAGGAATCTGACTAGCTTGTTCTGGGATGTTTGGAGTTTAGATTTGAGTAAAGTAAAGTACAATAACCAACATTTAACAGTAGATTTACCTGCTACTTTTGCTGGTGTTTGTCAACATATTATTATTGATCATTTATAACATACAAATAATATCATATAAATATCCAAAATATATATATATATACATATATATATATATATTTTCACATATACAGTATATGAATGGTAGTGACTTGTGTACCCCGCCTTCCGCCCGAGTGCAACTGAGATAGGCTCAAGCACCCCCCGTGATCCCGAGAGGGACAAGCGGTAGAAAATGAATGGATGGATATACATACACACATGCAGATATGTATGTATATATATATATATATATATATATATATATATATATATATATATATATATATATATATATATATATACATACATACATACATACATACATATATATCTGTGTGTGTGTGTGTGTGTGTGTGTGTGTATATACATATGTATATGTGTGTATACATGTATGAATATAATGGATATATAATTAATATAATTGGATATTAAAAATACGTAAGATTTGGAGTCCAACCCTGTTTACTTCGGTGAGAACCTCCTTAAAATGTTGTAATCGATAAGAAATATCAAGCAGCTAAAATGCGCCAAACATGGATAAGTGTGGAGAGTGTTTGTTTATTTATTTTTTTTAAATGTTTTTTAATAATATCCACAAATTGTGTTATATTGTTAAAATGTCTGTTGGCATTTTGTGTTGGTGAGATTTTTTTTTTTTTTTTTGCACTATGACTAAGGAAGGTTGTTTGCATTGAGTCATATCAGTAAATGCTGCACCCAGTTGTATTTATAGCATGATAAGTGGTCCTAGACCTGGATTTCCTAATGTTGTATAGACAGACTTTTAAAACTGAAATCTCCCTGTGGCCAGATCCCTTATTAACTCATGACGTCTGGCGGGCCAAATTGAAGAGGATCTTGCGTGTACTATTCGGGGCATCACCATAGAGACACTTTAGTGTTATCATACTCCTACCCATGCCGTTTGTCATGATTTCAAACATGCAGGAGACGTCTACCACTTTTTATGGGCATATTACACACAGTCCAAAGTGCATCTACAACAGAACCCACTTTTCTCATAGAGAGGCTGCAACTTCAGGGATATGTTAATAATATATATTATACAGGAAAAAATGAACAACAATAAAAAAAAACGCCAGCAAACACCAAAATGCATCAGTTAAAATCATTTTAATCAGCCCCTTAAGTCACACAGCATGCAGCTAAAACATTATGAAAGAATGTTGCTGAAGACACGATATGTGTAATATTTGTATTATTATTCTCTATCAATTGTGTCTTTGCAGCGTGAGCAGCGATCCTTCCTCCCGGCCATGTCCAGGCATGTGATTTTTCCGTCTAAAGTCGGAATTCCGTCTTTTTTAATCTCGGGGAAAAAAAGAAAAATTATCTTCCGTTTTTCCGGGTTTTTTTCCGACCCTAAATCAAGATTCAAGACGTAGTTTATATTACGCCGTAGTTGATTGGTTGATATGTTCCTTGTGACCAATCAGGACATCTGTTATGAATGATGACGTTAATAACGTCATCATACCGCCATTTTCCAAATGTAAACAATGTCGGTTCTCGAGAGAAAGGATGCTTTACGAGTAAAAGAAATTGATAAACATGTCAAAAATAAGTTCCGATGGGACTGGATGGAAAGGGAAATCACTGATACTGTTGGGAAGAAGGAAGTTACGACTTTGTTCGGTGATTTTATTCGGAAAATCGATGGTCCCGGGAATGTTTTGTGCACGTGGTGTCATGATAATATTGACTATGGATCACGAGGTTTCAAGGCTTTGGAAGTACATGCGAAACGCCAAAAACATATGAAACAACTTGAAGCAAGGAAAACTAACTTTTCACTAGCTGCTACTTTTGGATGTCAACCCAAAGTGACATGGAGAGGAAAGATCCACCCACAAGCCACTTCAGTTGCAGACAGGGTTGTTAATGAGGTCAGCTAAAAAATATTTGCTTGCGAAATACGCATGTTTGTTTTAAATATTAACCAATTATTGCTTTGCGAAATATAAATGGGTTTTTCTAAAAATAAAAAGCCACGTGAAAATATATTATGAAATTACAGAAATTCAAAGAGTCGCATTATTGAATCCAGTTAACAGTTTATTTGAAATAAATTTGCATATAATACTATTTTGTAATATTAAGTTCTTATGTGGTCTGTTGAAACTATTGTCAGTGGTGTAACAATCTTGAAGGTCAATATTTTCACACTTGTTTCATGCAATATGTCAGTGTCCTCACATTAGTATTATTTCCTCTTTTCAAATATGAGTAAACAGTACTAAACATGTTTAATTATGAATGAAATGTTTACATTTGGTATTTTGTTATATTTATCCAACAATCCAAAAAAGAAGCTACAAAAGCAGAGACCAAAAGGAAAATGCAGGCTGCTCAGAAATGTGCAAGGAAGGCTCATGTTAGGACTCTCCGAGGAAGCTAATGTGTGAAGTGAACTGAAGTAATGTAGTAATACTGTAAATAAAGTGTAGATAATAACACTGATCAATGTGGATGTGAAATGAACACAAGATGTAAATATTAGTGACTAAATACTGTTGGGACTGAACCATATACAGTGATTCATTATTATAATTGGGTTATGTATGTTCTATTAATGATGTTTCCATGTCTTTAAACACTCAAATATTTTCTTCAAATGGTGCTGTCTTTGTTGATTTTAGCATGTTAAATTGGTGAAAAACCAGGAGCTGTCCCCCCACCAGGGCCCTGGACCTGGCCTTCGTCCCCCAGACCCCCGGAAATTTTTTCAGTCTTTCTCATTGTGGTGAAATCACATGCCTGCATGTCTGCCACTTGGCACATACTTTTCACAGGTGCTCAATTTTACGCTCAATAGTGCTCATGATAAGTGTTGATGAATCACATGACGCGTGATATATTTGCCTCTTCTCCTCCCAGTATTCTTTTTTTATGCATATTCATGAATACAGAAGAGACGCACAATGGCTGGCACGCCGCATTCTGATCACTTCACAAACACAATCCATTTTGCACACGTTTAGTAGATCAGCTAGCAGGTTTGCACGTGTTTTAGTGCACACAAACCTGGAGGGAATCATGCCCACACTAGTCACAGCAGTGTTCCCACTCACCGCCTTAAACAGCTTACTTCACTTACTGGAGGAAGTTTCCTCTTCGGAGGATTATCAACAGCAAATCTCACCACCTTTGAGAGAGGGAAAAAAGAGAAAGGTAGAGAGAGCGAGAGAAAGGTAGAGAGAGAGAGGCACATACACGAGGGTCACGTGCACAAATGAGCTGAACTTTAAGCTCCTGGTATTGTCACTTTTCATTTATAGAGCAGCTATATTTACATGATAAGCCACATTGTTTGGTATTAGTAGCTGTAATGATTCAACAATCAAGTGTGTTGTTTAAAGTCCAGCCTTAATGCTGGAACTGAGACAGTTTCAAAGTGCTTAGTGTGAGTAAGCCCTGCTCGGAACTTGTCTGTCTGTCTGTGGGAGGGAAAACCTCACTTACAGTTCCCATTGATTGATTCATTGAGACTTTTATTAGTAGATTGCACAGTACAGTACATATTCTATTGTATTAGTCGATTGCACAGTACAGTACATATTCTATTTTATTAGTGGATTGCACAGTACAGTACATATTTATTAGTAGATTGCACAGTACAGTACATATCCTATTTTATTAGTAGATTGCACAGTACAGTACATATTCTATTTTATTAGTAGATTGCACAGTACAGTACATATTCTATTTTATTAGTAGATTGCACAGTACAGTACATATTTATTAGTAGATTGCACAGTACAGTACATATCCTATTTTATTAGTTGATTGCACAGTACAGTACATATTCTATTTTATTAGTCGATTGCACAGTACAGTACATATTCTATTTTATTAGTAGATTGCACAGTACAGTACATATTTATTAGTAGATTGCACAGTACAGTACATATTCTATTTTATTAGTAGATTGCACAGTACAGTACATATTCTATTTTATTAGTGGATTGCACAGTACAGTACATATTCTATTTTATTAGTGGATTGCACAGTACAGTACATATTATATTTTATTAGTGGATTGCACAGTACAGTACATATTCTATTTTATTAGTAGATTGCACAGTACAGTACATATTCTATTTTATTAGTGGATTGCACAGTACAGTACATATTCTAATTTATTAGTAGATTGCACAGTACAGTACATATTCTATTTTATTAGTGGATTGCACAGTACAGTACATATTCTATTTTATTAGTAGATTGCACAGTACAGTACATATTCTAATTTATTAGTGGATTGCACAGTACAGTACATATTCTATTTTATTAGTAGATTGCACAGTACAGTACATATTCTAATTTATTAGTAGATTGCACAATACAGTACATATTCTATTTTATTAGTGGATTGCACAGTACAGTACATATTCTATTTTATTAGTAGATTGCACAGTACAGTACATATTCTAATTTATTAGTAGATTGCACAGTACAGTACATATTCTATTTTATTAGTGGATTGCACAGTACAGTACATATTATATTTTATTAGTGGATTGCACAGTACAGTACATATTCTATTTTATTAGTAGATTGCACAGTACAGTACATATTCTATTTTATTAGTCGATTGCACAGTACAGTACATATTCTATTTTATTAGTAGATTGCACAGTACAGTACATATTCTATTTTATTAGTGGATTGCACAGTACAGTACATATTCTATTTTATTAGTAGATTGCACAGTACAGTACATATTCTATTTTATTAGTCGATTGCACAGTACAGTACATATTCTATTTTATTAGTGGATTGCACAGTACAGTACATATTACCTACAATTGACCACTAAATGGTAACACCCCAATAAGTTTTTCAACTTGCTTAAGTCCACGTTAATCAATTGATGGTGGCATGCAACAACATGTTGTGTGCAAAATAACACAATTGTACTGGCACGCCTCGTGATGTGTGTCTCTTTCTGGCAAATTCCTGTTTTTTTTTCTTTTTGGGGGGATTAGACTAATACCATTGTGTGGACAAACAAAGACCACTGCTGAGGGGGATTACTTCCTCCCGCACACGGCCACGTTTCTTGCATGCCCACACTTTCTTGTGGACACACCCTCACGTGGTAAGTATCTCCCCCTCCATGATAGCCAATTATAGTCCACAATTAGCACAAGATAGATCACTCGTCATTTATGTCTTCATGTAGTTTCAATAGGATTTGAGTTCAAAACTTCCCAGGAGGTTTTGCCTAGAAAATGAAGTTATATTCCAAGTATGGGCATTTCTGTGTGATTTTTTGGGGGGTGGGTCCATAAAATGGTCATCTTAAGGGAAGTGAGGTGGCTTTTGAGTGTGACGCAACATGACGTGGGAGCCAGAAATTCCACTCTCCAGCTCACACACCACAAATGACAGTAAAGCCACTTAAAGAGGTGCTTTAAGTGGATTAGCCTCAAAGTGTGGGGGTAAGAAGACCCTGCGTTGGCATAAATGACTCGCACTGCGATAGAATAGTGATATTGGCACATTATTACACACTTTTAGCCCATTATTTATAGTTATCGCTCAGTATTTATTGGAATATTTGCCCCAACATTGTACATTTTGATATCACTTTTCCTTTTTGCGCCAATGTTGTCGTCTTAATTGCTTAAGGGCATTTATTAAATAATGATGATGGGTTCACAAATTTAACATACGAATGCAGGGTAACCAAAGCAATTTTTAACAAGTAAATATAATATATAATAATAATAAATATATTAATATAAGAAGTAAAAGCTTAAGAATATTTCAAGTAGCCTATTTTGTGTGTATGTCTTTCACTACCGTATTTTGCGCACTATAAGTCGCAGTTTTTCTCATAGTTTGGCCGGGGGTGCGACTTATACTCAGGAGCGACTTATGTGTGAAATTATTAACACATTAGCGTAAAATATCAAATAATATTATTGATCTCATTCACGTAAGAGACTAGACGTATAAGATTTCATGGGATTTAGTGATTAGGTGTGTTTCCCATAAACTGCCAAGATACCTGTGGCTATGGGCGTGGTCAGCATGACATCATCGAGTAATTTGCATAATCTACTGCAATGATTTGATTTTCTCTAAAAAGGCTCAAAAAATGTATACTTACTAATTAATAATAACAGTTTTGTTTCAAACGTCCATCCATCCATTTTACAATATAATTACAACACTTAATGTACATATTTATATACAGATTTGAACAATAAGTTATTGACTGAAATATATTTATTAATTGTGGTTCTTACAAAAAATATATCTTATAAAATATAAAAGCTAAAATGTCTCAAAGCTCTGCCCCTTTAATTAGTGCATACTAAATAATTGAACTTTAGCCTACTACTACAAGCATATTATTTACCAGCAACATAAAGTGAAACAGGTGTCCTGCCACAGTCAGTAACAAATAAACAGTAGTGGTGGTAGATAGACACAGAGCTTCATCAAACATCTGATCCACTGAACAAAGAGCTCCAAAAATCTTGAACTTTAGACTGCCATCAGTTTTACTCCCTACACTTAACCATGTGTTTCCTACTGCCTGCAGACTTTGCACCCTTTCTTATACAGCCCTTTGAGACACTTGTGATTTAGGGCTATATAAATAAACATTGATTGATTGATTGATTGATACACATGTTGTGTTTCTAATATAAATACATTTAATAAAGTCAAATACAAATAAGGCAACAAGAGAAGTATCCTACACTTCTCTTTTGTAAAGTAAATCTGAACAGTCGATATGGGCATCTACATCAATAATAAGATTTGCCTGAGAAGCTGGACAGGACAAAAAAAATAAAAAAAATTTTTAATTTTATTTTAAAAAAAAAATAATTTTAATTTATTTTTTTTTATTTAAATTTTAAATTTTTTTTAATTTGTATTTTATTTTATTTATTTATTTTTTTATTTGTGGCGGACGTAATTCTGTCGTGGCGGGCCGCCACAAATAAATGAATGTGTGGGAAACACTGGAGTGACAGATTGTTTGGTAAACGTATAGCATGTTCTATATGTCCTTGTTATTTGAATGACTCTTACCATAATATGTTACGTTAACATAGCAGTTGGTTATTTATGCCTCATATAACGTACACTTATTCAGCCTGTTGTTCACTATTCTTTAGACATTTTAAATTGCCTTTCAGATGTCTATTCTTGCTGTTGGCTTTTAGCAAATACATTTCCCCCAAAAATGCGACTTATACTCCAGTGCGACTTATATATATTTTTTTCCTTCTTTATTATGCATTTTCGGTCGGTGCGACTTATACTCCAAAAAATATGGTAAATACAATTGTGTCAAAAAGAAGATTCAAGAGTCTTTATTGTCAATTAGCGGTGCGATGACGTATAATATGTACCAATAAAGAATATACACTTTCCAGCAGGACTGTCAAACGTTCATTGAGGGCCACATTGCTGTTATGGTGGCCCTCAGAGGGCCGTTTGTAACCATTTATGATATACTGTATGAATTTAGATGTATGGATTCGCTTAAAGAGTATTATATATCGTTTTGATGTACACTGTAAAAATTAATCTGTAGATTTTGCTGGCAGTTAAGTTGGCATAATTTTATTGTAAAATGTACAGATTTATTTTTACAGTATTTACAGTAAATGGAAAAACGTATCAGTTTTTTTTAGATAAAATTCTGGCGATTAGTTTTTAACCATAAAATCTTTTGTCATGCTACAATGTACAATGTGATGGATAACTTCCTTTAAAGCAAGCACATATTTAACTTCTGTTTTTATCTTGGCAACAAAACAGTTTGGAATGTATGATAATATAATATTTTCTTTATTAGATCATGTTAGCGTCTAAAAGATATTCAATTGTGTGCAGTGCATGTTTTTTTTCTGTCAAGTCATTTATTGACTCATATTTTTTCCAGGCTGTTGCGGGCCACATAAAATGAAGGGGCTGGCCAGATCTGGCCCCTGGCCCCTAAGTTTCACGCACATATAAAGCTGGCCAGATCCGGCCCCTGGCCCCTAAGTTTCACGCACATATAAAGCTGGCCAGATCCGGCCCCTGGCCCCTAAGTTTCACGCACATATAAAGCTGGCCAGATCTGGCCCCTGGCCCCTAAGTTTCACGCACATATAAAGCTGGCCAGATCCGGCCCCTGGCCCCTAAGTTTCACGCACATATAAAGCTGGCCAGATCTGGCCCCTGGCCCCTAAGTTTCACGCACATATAAAGCTGGCCAGATCTGGCCCCTGGCCCCTAAGTTTCACGCACATATAAAGCTGGCCAGATCTGGCTCCTGGCCCCTAAGTTTCACGCACATATAAAGCTGGCCAGATCTGGCCCCTGGCCCCTAAGTTTCACGCACATATAAAGCTGGCCAGATCTGGCCCCTGGCCCCTAAGTTTCACGCACATATAAAGCTGGCCAGATCTGGCTCCTGGCCCCTAAGTTTCACGCACATATAAAGCTGGCCAGATCTGGCCCCTGGCCCCTAAGTTTCACGCATATATAAAGCTGGCCAGATCTGGCTCCTGGCCCCTAAGTTTCACGCACATATAAAGCTGGCCAGATCTGGCCCCTGGCCCCTAAGTTTCACGCACATATAAAGCTGGCCAGATCTGGCCCCTGGCCCCTAAGTTTCACGCACATATAAAGCTGGCCAGATCTGGCCCCTGGCCCCTAAGTTTCACGCACATATAAAGCTGGCCAGATCCGGCCCCTGGCCCCTAAGTTTCACGCACATATAAAGCTGGCCAGATCTGGCCCCTGGCCCCTAAGTTTCACGCACATATAAAGCTGGCCAGATCTGGCCCCTGGCCCCTAAGTTTCACGCACATATAAAGCTGGCCAGATCTGGCCCCTGGCCCCTAAGTTTCACGCACATATAAAGCTGGCCAGATCTGGCCCCTGGCCCCTAAGTTTCACGCACATATAAAGCTGGCCAGATCTGGCCCCTGGCCCCTAAGTTTCACGCACATATAAAGCTGGCCAGATCTGGCCCCTAAGTAAGTCATCCCTGACGTCACTTTAAATCCTCACCTTTTTTACGGCGGTGTGTTGTGTGGCTCTTCAGCTGCCAAGTCGGCCAGCACATAACTCTTGACCGTCAACCTGGAAATGCTTCAATCCTGTTGTACGCCGTTCTAACTAAGTCAAACACAAAAAGAGACAAGTAGCTTAGAAGAGTGATTATTGTCAATAGTCATGAGAGTGAATCATGAGCATGAGTTGTCATGACCACTCAACATCATGTTGACCTTCTTTCTACGTGACTCAAGTGAAAATACTCTTCTTCACCACATGTGGTCATCATCTTTAAGTCCACAACTAGTGCCTTAGAGCTGCTATACAAGCTGGGAGTAGTTGATTAAATGTAGAATTTGAAGTCAGTCTTAGTAGGCTCAGTGGGAGTAGTTGATTAGATGTAGAACTTGAAGTCAGTCTTAGTAGGCTCAGTGGGAGTAGTTGGCCCTGATTAAATGTGTGAGAATATTCAAGATGTCAGTGGGAGTAGTTGGCCCTGATTAAATGTGTGAGAATATTCAAGATGTCAGTGGGAGTAGTTGGCCCTGATTAAATGTGTGAGTATATTCAAGATGTCAGTGGGAGTAGTTGGCCCTGATTAAATGTGTGAGAATATTCAAGATGTCAGTGGGAGTAGTTGGCCCTGATTAAATGTGTGAGTATATTCAAGATGTCAGTGGGAGTAGTTGGCCCTGATTAAATGTGTGAGTATATTTAAGGCTGAAACGACGCGTCGACGTAGTCGACGTCATCGGTTACGTAAATACGTCGACGCCGTTTTTGTGCGTCGACGCGTCGCATATTTACGTCACACTACCGTCATGGCGGACCGCAAAGCAGACGATCAAAGCAGACGATGCGAGCGGTGCAAGCGAGGGGGGAAAAGCATGCCAAAAGTGGTCAAAAGTGTGGGAGTATTTCAATAAACGGCCTAATAATGTTGTTGTATGCACACTGTGTCGAGCGGAAATGGCCTATCATAGCAGCACAACGTCAATGAACGAACATTTGAAAAGAAAACCATCAACTAGTCAATCGTCCGCGCGAGCATACGTTGTCATCATTACACAAAAACATGACTGTGTCATTTGTATCTGCTAGGGGTGTAACGGTACGTGTTTTGTATTGAACCGTTTCGGTACGGGGCTTTCGGTTCGGCACGGGGTGTACCGAACGAGTTTCTAAGCTAAAGCTAACTTTAGCTGCTAAAGTCTTAACAAGCTGCTTCGCTCCTCTGCGTCTGTCTCAGCACGCAGCATTGTCCCACCCACACAACCATCTGATTGGTACACACGCAGCATTGTCCCACCCACACAACCATCTGATTGGTACACACGCAGCATTGTCCCACCCACACAACCATCTGATTGGTACACACGCAGCATTGTCCCACCCACACAACCATCTGATTGGTACACACGCAGCATTGTCCCACCCACACAACCATCTGATTGGTACACACGAAGCATTATCAGCCAATCAGCAGTGTGTATTCAGAGCGCATGTAGTCAGCGCTTCAGCGTGGAGCAGATAGGTGTTTAGCAGGTGAGCATCAGGCAGCGGACTCTCCCCAAATGATAATAAACACCTCCCAGTCAACTACTAGTAACATCACTATGAGCCCGTTGACCTTCTAGAAACTTAAACTGCAGCTCAGCTCACTCGCAGTCCTGGCTTGAGGTGAAGGCTAATTACCTCTCAGTTCCAGCCACATGGACCCCTTCTGAGCGCCTATTTTCAGCTGCTGGGAATATTGTAAACAAGAAAAGAACCAAACATGTAGACATGCTAACCTTTCTTCATTACAACTGTTAGTCACTCACTGGAATGAGTAGAATTGGTTATTGTGTACTGTGTTGGACTGGATGTTTATTTTGCACATTTTAAAAGCAATACTTAATGTTTACAGTGCTCCAGAATATTTAGATTGGCACTTTTTTGTATTGGATGTTTATCTTTATTTTTGCACATTTTAGCAAATAAGCAATACTTTCACTTTTGTTGAAATGTTTACACTGTTGTTACAGAATATTTCGTTTTGCACTTTTTTGTATTGGATGTTTATCTTTATTTTTGCACATTTTAAAGCAAAATAAGCAATACTTTTACTTTTGAAATGCTTATACTATTGCAGAATATTAAGATTTGCACTGGATGTTGACTTGTATATTTGCACATTAAAAAGCAAATAAGCTACTTTTAATTTTGTTAAATGTTAAAAGTTTTAAATGTTTACATTGTTACAGAATATTTAGTCATGTTGTTGTCAATGTTGACTGAGTGGCCATACTTCTTTTTTTTGTAAATAAAAGCGATGCCTTTTGAAAAAACGGGCCTACATTTATTTTTTCATCTTCATTTTAAATAAAAAAAATAATCGGTAAAAGGAAAAATAATCTATAGATTAATCGAAAAAATAATCTATAGATTAACCGATTAATCGAAAAAATAATCTATAGATTAATCGATAGAAAAATAATCGTTAGCTGCAGCCTTAAGTATATTCAAGATGTCAGTGGGAGTAGTTGGCCCTGATTAAATGTGTGAGTATATTCCAGATGTCAGTGGGAGTAGTTGGCCCTGATTAAATGTGTGAGTATATTCCAGATGTCAGTGGGAGTAGTTGGCTCTGATTAAATGTGTGAGTATATTCCAGATGTCAGTGGGAGTAGTTGGCCCTGATTAAATGTGTGAGTATATTCAAGATGTCAGTGGGAGTAGTTGGCTCTGATTAAATGTGTGAGTATATTCCAGATGTCAGTGGGAGTAGTTGGCTCTGATTAAATGTGTGAGTATATTCAAGATGTCAGTGGGAGTAGTTGGCTCTGATTAAATGTGTGAGTATATTCCAGATGTCAGTGGGAGTAGTTGGCCCTGATTAAATGTGTGAGTATATTCAAGATGTCAGTGGGAGTAGTTGGCCCTGATTAAATGTGTGAGTATATTCCAGATGTCAGTGGGAGTAGTTGGCCCTGATTAAATGTGTGAGTATATTCCAGATGTCAGTGGGAGTAGTTGGCTCTGATTAAATGTGTGAGTATATTCAAGATGTCAGTGGGAGTAGTTGGCCCTGATTAAATGTGTGAGTATATTCCAGATGTCAGTGGGAGTAGTTGGCTCTGATTAAATGTGTGAGTATATTCAAGATGTCAGTGGGAGTAGTTGGCCCTGATTAAATGTGTGAGTATATTCAAGATGTCAGTGGGAGTAGTTGGCCCTGATTAAATGTGTGAGTATATTCAAGATGTCAGTGGGAGTAGTTGGCTCTGATTAAATGTGTGAGTATATTCCAGATGTCAGTGGGAGTAGTTGGCTCTGATTAAATGTGTGAGTATATTCAAGATGTCAGTGGGAGTAGTTGGCTCTGATTAAATGTGTGAGTATATTCCAGATGTCAGTGGGAGTAGTTGGCTCTGATTAAATGTGTGAGTATATTCAAGATGTCAGTGGGAGTAGTTGGCTCTGATTAAATGTGTGAGTATATTCAAGATGTCAGTGGGAGTAGTTGGCTCTGATTAAATGTGTGAGTATATTTAAGATGTCAGTGGGAGTAGTTGGCTCTGATTAAATGTGTGAGTATATTCAAGATGTCAGTGGGAGTAGTTGGCTCTGATTAAATGTGTGAGTATATTCAAGATGTCAGTGGGAGTAGTTGGCCCTGATTAAATGTGTGAGTATATTCCAGATGTCAGTGGGAGTAGTTGGCTCTGATTAAATGTGTGAGTATATTCAAGATGTCAGTGGGAGTAGTTGGCCCTGATTAAATGTGTGAGTATATTCAAGATGTCAGTGGGAGTAGTTGGCCCTGATTAAATGTGTGAGTATATTCAAGATGTCAGTGGGAGTAGTTGGCTCTGATTAAATGTGTGAGTATATTCAAGATGTCAGTGGGAGTAGTTGGCTCTGATTAAATGTGTGAGTATATTCCAGATGTCAGTGGGAGTAGTTGGCCCTGATTAAATGTGTGAGTATATTCAAGATGTCAGTGGGAGTAGTTGGCTCTGATTAAATGTGTGAGTATATTCAAGATGTCAGTGGGAGTAGTTGGCCCTGATTAAATGTGTGAGTATATTCAAGATGTCAGTGGGAGTAGTTGGCCCTGATTAAATGTGTGAGTATATTCAAGATGTCAGTGGGAGTAGTTGGCTCTGATTAAATGTGTGAGTATATTCAAGATGTCAGTGGGAGTAGTTGGCTCTGATTAAATGTGTGAGTATATTCCAGATGTCAGTGGGAGTAGTTGGCCCTGATTAAATGTGTGAGTATATTCAAGATGTCAGTGGGAGTAGTTGGCTCTGATTAAATGTGTGAGTATATTCAAGATGTCAGTGGGAGTAGTTGGCTCTGATTAAATGTGTGAGTATATTCCAGATGTCAGTGGGAGTAGTTGGCTCTGATTAAATGTGTGAGTATATTCAAGATGTCAGTGGGAGTAGTTGGCTCTGATTAAATGTGTGAGTATATTCAAGATGTCAGTGGGAGTAGTTGGCTCTGATTAACTGTGTGAGTATATTCCAGATGTCAGTGGGAGTAGTTGGCTCTGATTAAATGTGTGAGTATATTCAAGATGTCAGTGGGAGTAGTTGGCTCTGATTAAATGTGTGAGTATATTCAAGATGTCAGTGGGAGTAGTTGGCCCTGATTAAATGTGTGAGTATATTCAAGATGTCAGTGGGAGTAGTTGGCTCTGATTAAATGTGTGAGTATATTCCAGATGTCAGTGGGAGTAGTTGGCTCTGATTAAATGTGTGAGTATATTCCAGATGTCAGTGGGAGTAGTTGGCTCTGATTAAATGTGTGAGTATATTCAAGATGTCAGTGGGAGTAGTTGGCTCTGATTAAATGTGTGAGTATATTCAAGATGTCAGTGGGAGTAGTTGGCTCTGATTAAATGTGTGAGTATATTCAAGATGTCAGTGGGAGTAGTTGGCCCTGATTAAATGTGTGAGTATATTCAAGATGTCAGTGGGAGTAGTTGTAATAGTGCTCCCCTGTCACTCCCTCAGGTGGGTCCAGCTGGATCTCAGTTTGGACTCCTGGCCTGCCTCTTCGTGGAGCTCTTTCAAGGTTGGCAAATGCTGGAGAAACCCCGAAAGGCCTTCCTAAAACTGTTGGGCATCGTCTTCTTCCTCTTCCTGTGCGGCTTGTTGCCGTGGATCGACAACATCGCCCACATTTTTGGCTTCCTCAGCGGTCTGCTGCTGTCCTTCGCCTTCCTGCCCTACGTCACCTTCGGGATGTTGGACAAGTACCGCAAACGGGCTCTGATTGTGGTGTCGCTGCTGGCCTACCTGGGCCTGTCCTCCTCACTCATGGTTTGGTTTTACATCTACCCCATCAACTGGCACTGGCTGGAGCATCTCACCTGCCTGCCCTTCACCAGCAAGTTCTGCGAGAAGTACGACATCGACCACGACATCAACCACGTGGTGCACTAACACCTGACCATGGCCTTGACTTGGCGCTGGTGAGGCAGCACAAAGATATACTCAGGACTTCTTGTGCACACAGCTGGATGAAACCAAAGAAGGCTTTTTAGTCTTTGACAAGGCTCACAAGACAGAGCTGGTCCATAGGAGGTCCCACTTTACAGGAAGCAGTACCAACCTCAGTCGGAACCTTGGGCCACCCAACCATTCCTTACAATTACGCTTCTTGGGTTGATTATCCAATTTTTAAATTCCTGTATATAAATGTGTATATATATATATATATATATATATATATATATATATATATATATATATATATATATATATACTGTATATATGTGTGTGTGTGTGTGTGTGTGTGTGTGTGTGTGTGTGTGTGTGTGTGTGTGTGTGTGTATATATATATGTACAGTATATACGTTACGTCAGGAAAAATACAGAGGCTATATCATCCTTACAGGCTTTTAAGGATGATATAGCCTCTGTATTTGTTCCTGAACTAACGTATATTCTGCTCTACCCCGGTATTGAGTATTGGTATTGATATATATTATATATATATAACGGATAAAACACAGAAATCTTGACTATATGTACAGTATATGTATGTATATATGTATATGTATATATATATATATATACACATATGTATATGTACGTATGAATACATATGTATGTATGTATATATAATGTATATAAATATGTACATATGTTTATGTATATATGTATATGTACATATATGTATAAGTATGTAGTATGTATATATATATATGTGTGTGTGTGTTTAAATATATGTATGTGTAAATATATATATATATATATATATATACTGTATGCATGTGTATATATTTTATCAATTTATAAAATTGATTAAAAATCATAACTTTATAATATATATATACATATATGTATATATACAGTATATGTATATATATATATATATATATATATATATATATATATATATATATATATATATATATATATATATATATTAAAAAAAACCTTTTTAATTGATTTTTGAAAATTATGAATCGATTTAAAATCGGGATGAACAAGAATCAAGATTTGGATGTGAATCCATTTTTTTGTGCACCCTATTATTTGGTAAATATAATGAAAGTATTTTAAAACAGGTTAGAAAAGCTCCTTCTAGTTGCATGGAGATGGCCTACAAATGTCTTTTTTTTTAAATGGATTCTCATTAAAAAATATATATATATATATTATATAAGTATATATGTGTGTATATATATATATATATATATATATTGGATATATATATATATATATATATATATATATATATATATATATATATATATATATATATTGGATATATATATATATATATTGGATATATATATATATATATATATATATATATATATATATATATATATATATATATATATATATATATATATATATATATATATTGGATATATATATATATATATATATATATATAAATATATATATATATATATAGGATATATATATATATATATATATATATATATATATATATATATATAATATTTATATTATAAATGTATTCAATTGATGAGGATTTTTTATGGATGTCTGAAAATGCTGAATGTAATTAGAATGCTGATAATAAGAATGGTGTTTTAGTGCAGCCCTCCAGGTAGTCTGGTCCTTGACTACTTCCACATGAACTACTTCTTTGGCAGAGACACAAGCAGATGCAGTGAAAGTGAAAGTGAAAGTAATCATGTCAGACCACTGGTTGCCTTACACTTGATATGCATGTCTCCTTCCTCAGACCTTGGCAGCTCCCTCAGTGCGAGAACATTCAGGATGTTTCCAAACTTTTCAACTAGTTGTTGACTTCCTGCAGCATGGTGCATGTGTGTGTGTGTGTGTGTGTGTGTGTGTGTGTGTGTGTGTGTGTGTGTGTGTGTGTGTGTGTGTGTGTGTGTGTGTGTGTGTGTGTGCGCGCGTGCCCACAGCTGCTGGGAAAAGCCAGGGTGTGACCACAAGCGTGCGGAGGGATTAGGCAGTTAAGGGAATGATGAGATTTATGGGTTGACTCTCGGGTCAAGTGAGGGAAAAACATTGACTTGTTCTAACGTGTTAGCCTCTTCTTTGAACTTCAACCCTGAAGGACAGACCCTCGCTGCAACTAACTATCTCTTTTTTACTCTTTTGAACAATCTTCATGAAGGTGTTTGGACTGTGACCACTTTCTGTTTGGACTGTGACCACTTTCTGATCTTTGCCATCACCGAGGAATACAAAGGCAGCATTGAGGTCCATGACAACATCACTGGATGTCTAAATAAATGACACTATTCATTATAATAACCAGGACTAGGATGCTAGGATATGCTTTTTCTTTTTTGATCTATATCTGCTCTACATGTACTTTACACACCATATAGTAGATGTAGATGATCTATATCTGCTCTACATGTACTTTACACACCATATAGTAGATGTAGATGATCTATATCTGCTCTACATGTACTTTACACACCATATAGTAGATGTAGATGATCTATATCTGCTCTACATGTACTTTACACACCATATAGTAGATGTAGATGATCTATATCTGCTCTACATGTACTTTACACACCATATAGTAAATGTAGATGATCTATATCTGCTCTACATGTACTTTACACACCATATAGTAGATGTAGATGATCTATATCTGCTCTACATGTACTTTACACACCATATAGTAGATGTAGATGATCTATATCTGCTCTACATGTACTTTACACACCATATAGTAGATGTAGATGATCTATATCTGCTCTACATGTACTTTACACACCATATAGTAAATGTAGATGATCTATATCTGCTCTACATGTACTTTACACACCATATAGTAGATGTAGATGATCTATATCTGCTCTACATGTACTTTACACACCATATAGTAGATGTAGATGATCTATATCTGCTCTACACTTTACAAGGGACAAGGGTGCGGACTAGGGACTGCCTGTGTTGTCTGGTTCCGACATATTTGGCCTGAACGTACTATTACGTACGGCAGGAGAAGAAGACGACACAACGGCAGGAATCGGTTCAACAGGTTTATTGACACTGACTATGTGTTGGGGTGTGTATGCTACTAAATGTGAATGGTGCTAGAAGATGTGAAGAATGAACAATGTAAATGTTACCAGAGGTTGTTGTATGTGCAAGTATGATGAATCCTTTGACAGACCAGAGGGGCAAGGCAAGAAGACAGTCCGTGGGCAAGCGAGAGGTCGGGGGCTGGAGAGAGGCAACGAGGTCCGTGTCCGAGCAGGGGTCGAGGATCGAGGGAAGCAGTCCAGAATCCGGTGGGGAGTCGAGGCACACAGCTCCATCACAGGCACAGGGAAAGCACAGAGACGCTTACTACGAGGAGTGAACTACGTTCCGGCACTGCATCTTCGGGTCCGCTGGTCTTTATTCCGTCTGCCCTCATCAGACCCAGGTGTGCAGATTGGTGATTGCCTGCAGGTGCGTGGCCCGCGATGCGGGAAGAGCGAGCAGGGGCGTGCTTCTGGTGGAGGTGCCAGCTGATACTTGCAGCAGAAGACATTGTGCATGTGCCGTGACACAAAGGTAATCTTTTCACTCACCAATTTTTGGAACCTAATGTGAATATGCCAGATGGTGAAAAAGAGAGGACCTAAAATGGAACAGCACTAGTACAACTATAATGACACGTGAAGTAAACCTGCCACAGCAACACACTAGTTGGAAATAGGAGAGGACTTAAAGTGGTGCCTTGAGGAACCCCTCAGTACCGTCAATCACAAGGTCAGGCATGTGATTGTTACGTCTATGCTCGGAAAGCCCTCTTTTTTTTGTTTCTGGAAAAATATAAATACAGTATTTTCCGTTTTTCCGACCTACAATGTGTGTTAAAAATACCTGCCGACAACTCGGGGTTTCCCCTAAAGCAGACCTGGGCAATCTGCGGCCCGCGGGCCACATCCGGCCCTTTGTGCGTCCCTGTCCGGCCCGCGTGAGGCCAATTATAAATGACAAAATACATTTTAAAAAGTATCTATGTCGAGTGTGCAATACAACGGTGCTGCTTTTGTTTTGAAAATCGTTATTTGTATTACTTCCGTGTGGACGTATGCGTGTGCGTGATTGTGAGTGAATGTGAACAACTGCAATCATTAATTACAAAATAAAGTTGAAAAAACATCTATGTCGTGCGCGCAATACAAATGTGCTGCTTTTATTTTGAAAAGTGTTATTTATGGGCATGTGTCCGTGTGTAACCTGTGAGTGAAGGTGCACATGCAGCGACAAGTGATGCACGGTTTACACCCGAGACGCTAAAAAGAGAAAAGTTGATGAAGAATGGCGTGTTTTCAACAAGACATGGACTGCCAAGCAACGTTCCCTCTAAGGTGCGTGCCTGCGCAATTGCGCACTGCTCAAGCGTCCTCTGCGCGCAGCAAATATATGCCGCGCACCAAATCAAATCCCATCTGAATTCTAAACAAAATAAACATATTTATTCTATGTAATTTTGCAATGCAACTTTGAGTGACAGTGACAACAAGCGGCCCTAACGGTGTTCGTCAACACCGTTCAATTGAACACCGTTCAATTATTGTAACGTCTATCGAGATGCTTCGAGGCCAGGAATTATATCCATCACTTTATTGAGCAAAACTGTTTATATTCGGCCATAACCACACCAAAAACATGAGTAAAACACTTCTATCTCGAAAAACTAGTCATTTTCTGACGTACAAAGCAGGCCAAAAGCAACTTGTCATCTGTCACCAACACGCATAGCACTAAACCACTGGTGCGTTTATGGCCACACAAAAAGTCGGACAACTCAAACACCACACAAAGTTACACTATGACTCCTCAGTCATACGTGTGCTTATTTTACTGTCATTTATTATTAATGTTAATTTATTGATATTAGTCATGGAATGCTGTTACACACACTATGTTGAAGTATTACTATTATTATTAATTATTATTATTATTATTTATCTTACGGTATATATCAAAAATAATATTGAGCAAAATGTAATTGAAATATTGTGGATGTGGCCCTCCAGCAGTGCTCGGGTTGCTCATGCGGCCCCCGGTAAAAATTAATTGCCCACCCCTGCACTAAAGAGTAGGCTTTTTGATCATCCAGTGGTAAAAACTAGTTTTCCATTCAAAATGATGAAGTTAAAAATGGAAGCTACGTAGCGAAGCAACTCCACGGGCAGGGGACAAACTGTACATCAATGATGATTGCTTAGTTTACTGTAAGAACATCCATGATTGCTTATTAGGATGAGTCACCATTGGAGAGCCAGTATGGATGAGGGCCAGTATGGATGAAGGCCAGTATGGATGAGGGCCAGTATGGATGAGGGCCAGTATGGATGAAGGCCAGTATGGATGAAGGCCAGTATGGATGAGGGCCAGTATGGATGAGGGCCAGTATGGATGAAGGCCAGTATGGATGAGGGCCAGTAGGACCAGTATGGATGAGGGCCAGTATGGATGAAGGCCATTATGGATGAGGGCCAGTATGGATGAGGACCAGTATGGATGAGGGCCAGTATGGATGAGGACCAGTATGGATGAGGGCCAGTATGGATGAGGACCAGTATGGATGAGGGCCATTATGGATGAGGGCCAGTATGGATGAGGACCAGTATGGATGAGGACCAGTATGGATGAGGGCCAGTATGGATGAGGACCAGTATGGATGAGGGCCAGTATGGATGAGGACCAGTATGGATGAGGGCCAGTATGGATGAAGGCCATTATGGATGAGGACCAGTATGGATGAGGGCCAGTATGGATGACGACCAGTATGGATGAGGACCAGTATGGATGAGGACCAGTATGGATGAGGGCCAGTATGGATGAGGACCAGTATGGATGAGGGCCAGTATGGATGAGGACCAGTATGGATGAGGGCCAGTATGGATGAAGGCCATTATGGATGAGGACCAGTATGGATGAGGGCCAGTATGGATGAAGGCCAGTATGGATGAGGACCAGTATGGATGAGGGCCATTATGGATGAGGGACAGTATGGATGAGGGCCAGTATGGATGAAGGCCATTATGGATGAGGACCAGTATGGATGAGGACCAGTATGGATGAGGGCCAGTATGGATGAGGGCCATTATGGATGAGGACCAGTATGGATGAGGGCCAGTATGGATGAGGGCCAGTATGGATGAAGGCCATTATGGATGAGGACCAGTATGGATGAAGGCCATTATGGATGAGGACCAGTATGGATGAAGGCCAGTATGGATGAGGACCAGTATGGATGAGGGCCAGTATGGATGAGGGCCAGTATGGATGAGGGCCAGTATGGATGAGGACCAGTATGGATGAGGACCAGTATGGATGAGGGCCCCTGGGCCAGCACTTGAATGCAGGAGTGCTGCTGCCTCGAAGGACCTCCTGCAGAAGTGCCGGTGCCGGTGCTGGAGTGAGGTTGCTAGTTGAAGAGCCCGGCCTCCACATTGACACACTGAACTTCTTGTGGCCAGCAGTCTTTGCAATGTGGTGAAATAAAAGTTTTAGAAGAAAAAGGCACTTTCTGGAAGAAGCTAGAAAATAAATCCTTTATTCCCTGCAGAATGCAAACATTGAGTAATGTACAGTATGTACAAGAGTCTTGATTCAAGACTTCCAGTAGGAGGGCCACCAAGGGCCACAGTCAATGTTGGAAGGAGCACTCCCACACTCCTGCTCACACGTGCTTAACAACACATTTGAAAAAAGGTCAGAAAAAGTGGAATATAAGCAAACTGTTTTCTTTTCTTTCCCCCTTTCTTTTGTTGTTGCTCCAAAAATAATAATGAATCAAAATCAATGTTGTTATATAAAATATGGACCAAGTCAAGGCTTATTATTCACATCAAGGTGTTTCCTATTATACAAAAACAAGAGTTTTCCTTGACAAAAAGGGCATAAAACAAACAAAAAAATTATAAAAACTTCTAATCGACAAATTGATCTAGAAATTTAAGCGTTAACATTTTTTTTTTTTAAAAAGGAATAACTTATTTTAAAGACTTTTATGATCATCTTATGGATCCCCAGGAACTTTAGTGGGATACAACCATTTTTTTTAACTAATTGCTCCAAAAATAATAATTAATTAAAATCAATGGTTTTAATTAACCTAATTAAAGCTCCAATGACTTCACTTCCACTCTGAGGGCTAAAAATAATACGTCTGTTGTGTTTTCTGACATCAAAAACAGGCTAGTCGATGGAAAAAAAGCGCATAAAACATTTTTTATTTTTTTTAACCTCATATCAACAGACTTGATGTTGGAATTTACTGTAAGAGTTATATTACATTTACTGTAGGAGTTATATTGTTATATTAGATTTACTGTAGGAGTTATATTACATTTACTGTAAGAGTTATATTGTTGTATTAGATTTACTGTAGGAGTTATATTAGATTTACTGTAAGAGTTATATTACATTTACTGTAGGAGTTATATTAAATTTACTGTAGGAGTTATATTAGACTTACTGTAAGAGTTATATTAGATGTACTGTAGGAGTTATATTGGAGTTATATTAGATTTACTGTAGGAGTTAGATTTACTGTAAGAGTTGTATTAGATTTACTGTAGGAGTTATATTAGATTTACTGTAAGAGTTGTATTAGATTTACTGTAGCAGTTATATGAGAAAAAATCCACATTTTTAGCAACAGATAATCTGAGGGGAGCCTTAAAGGTTAAAACATTTCATATTTTGTGTTGTTTTAAAAATGACAAATATGAAAATGGCCTCGCATGTTTTCATTTTTCCGAGTGCGGCCCTCGGTGGAAAAAGTTTGGACACCCCTGTTGCACAAGAGGTCAGAGGTCAGTCATGTTGGGCGTGAGAGAGAAGTCTTCAGGAGTGTCCAGTCTTCAGGTGTGTCCAATCTTCAGGTGTGTCCAGTCTTCAGGTGTGTCCAGTCTTCAGGTGTGTCACAGTCTTCAGGTGTGTCCAGTCTTCAGGTGTGTCACAGTCTTCAGGTGTGTCACAGTCTTCAGGTGTGTCCAGTCTTCAGGTGTGTCCAATCTTCAGGTGTGTCCAGTCTTCAGGTGTGTCACAGTCTTCAGGTGTGTCCAGTCTTCAGGTGTGTCACTGTCACTGAGGAGGTCAGGCAGGACCCTCACCTCAAAAGTGTCCCTCGGTCTAGTCCGTGAGACTCCCGGTCCCCTTCAGCACCCGCTGTTCCGCCGCATGAAGGCGTGTCCTCGGACCGGGTAGCACATCTCCACGAAGGCGAGGGGCCCCACGGAGATGTGGCTGGGGCCCTGGGACTTGAAGCCGGACTTCTGGTAGAAGGGCACCAGGAAGTCCTCGCACATGAGGACGGCCCGGCGCACGTAGGGCAGGCAGCGCAGGTACTGCAGGTAGCGCCACATCAGGATGGAGCCTTTGCCCTGCTGCCGGAAGGTGCGGTGCACCGCCAGCACGTGGATGTGGACCGTCATGCCGTGCGGCTTGTGGAGCGTCAGGGCGTCCTGCAACGTCACACCAGAGAAGGTTAGATGTGCTTTCACTTTCACTTTCACTTTTTGCCCTCAGCAACTTCTGCAGGCATGTGACCTTTTTACCTCCTGGTTATGTGTAGAAATATAACTACAATATACACTTACCTCCTGGTTATCTGTAGAAATATAACTACAATATACACCTTACCTTTTTACCTCCTGGTTATGTGTAGAAATATAACTACAATATACACTTTACCTTTTTACCTCCTGGTTATGTGTAGAAATATAACTACAATATACACTTGACCTTTTTACCTCCTGGTTATGTGTAGAAATATAACTACAATATACACCTTACCTTTTTACCTCCTGGTTATGTGTAGAAATATAACTACAATATACACTTTACCTTTTTACCTCCTGGTTATGTGTAGAAATATAACTACAATATACACTTGACCTTTTTACCTCCTGGTTATGTGTAGAAATATAACTACAATATACATTTACCTCCTGGTTATGTGTAGAAATATAACTACAATATACACTTGACCTTTTTACCTCCTACAATGTGTGTTCAAATCTTGACCCACAACTAGACTTGTCCCCTAATGATTCACTTGTTCATCATCCACTGGTACAAACTAGTTTTCACTTCAAAATGATGACGTCAAATATGGAAGCTAAGTAGCCAAGGACAAACTGTACATCAATGATGATTGTAACAACATCCATGATTGTTTACTAGGATGAGTCACCATTGGTTAAGATTAGGGCAAAACATTAGGGACCGGCCAATCAGAGGCAAGATATGGAACCAGGAAGTGACATCACAACAGACGTCCCACATGACGAGGAGAGAGAGGTTGTTTCACCCAACAAATAACAATACATCAATCAATAAAACTAAACAAATAATACATCAATCAATAAAACTAAACAAATAATACATCAATCAATAAAACTAAACAAATAAGACCACATTGGTCACATCTTTTCTTACTGTCACTCACACTCTCGTGCTGGCATCTGTTTTAACTGACTTGCAGCTAGGGATGATACTCCAAACCGCTTTTCCCGGTTGTTTGATAAGAAAAGAACCGAGTCCTCGGACTCGAATCCCTTTTTGAGAACCGGTACCCGTTATCGAGACCACTATAGTAAAGGAAAAGAGTTGGTTCTTTATTCGAATCCCGTCCCGACCAGAAATGCTCCGTGGGACATCACAAGAAATGACGTCACGTAGCTCAGTCATTAGGCGCAGATAGCGAAAGCAGGAAAACAATGGACGGGAAAAAGCGCTCCAAGGTGTAATAAAGTTCAAAACAAAAGCTATAATCCATCGAATAACTTTACTGAGAGATTTCAGCAGGGTACAAACACATGACCAACACTTTTACCACCAACCGGAAACATAGCAACCAGGCTAGCAACGCACCTCCTTTACGGCAGCTGTCGCAACGTTCTTATAGCAACCGCAGCACATACATATATATAAAACACTGCAGCACATACATATATATACAACACTGCAGCACATACATATATATACAACACTGCAGCACATACATATATATACAACACTGCAGCACATACATATATATACAACACTGCAGCACATACATATATATACAACACTGCAGCACATACATATATATACAACACTGCAGCACATACATATATATACAACACTGCAGCACATACATATATATACAACACTGCAGCACATACATATATATACAACACTGCAGCACATACATATATATACAACACTGCAGCACATACATATATATACAACACTGCAGCACATACATATATATACAACACTGCAGCACATACATATATATACAACACTGCAGCACATACATATATATACAACACTGCAGCACATACATATATATACAACACTGCAGCACATACATATATATACAACACTGCAGCACATACATATATATACAACACTGCAGCACATACATATATATACAACACTGCAGCACATACATATATATACAACACTGCAGCACATACATATATATACAACACATCTCCCTTTTTGAACTTTTGTTTTTCTTTCCTTGTAAACGTTACAAAATCACACTGTAGATGTGTTGTCTGTCTAATTATAAATAATGCAGACGAGGCGTGTTGGCTGACTTCTTGACGTTTACTTTCACAGCGTGGCAACATGCAACACTTTTCGGGGCTACCGCGCATGCTCGTCACTCCCGTTGCATGCTGGGTAGTGTAGTTGTTATATTCTCTCGCTCATAACATTTTTCCCCCATATAAAGAAATAATGTTAACTCAATAAAGTGTATTTCTATTTTTACCTTTAACTTTTCATTTTTTAGCATTGTAACCACATTTGCAAACAACTTTTCTCTTCATAGAATGTTCTTTCAATAAAGAAATAAAGTGCAAAAATGTCAAAGCATCATAACAAACAGTTATGTCAAATAGCAGCAGAAGTGCACTTTTTGGAGAGCTGTATTATTTCCAGTTTTGTGCCCAAGGGACTGATTTTATTGAACACTATATTATTATTTATACACCTATAGTGATCACAGAGACAGCTTGTTTTTGTGTTACTGTATATATTTGTTTCTCTGAAAAATCCCACTTAATATACTTTGGGTAACAACAGTCAATATTTTTTTTTAATTTTATTTTTAGGTGGGTAATAGTCAATATTTATTTATTTATTAGATTTTATTTTTTTATTATATAATACAAGTGAGCTTTTGTTAAACCAAATATTGTGTGTTTTTCCCATATACAACAACCTATCTGGACTCCATAAGAGAATCCATAAGGAATCGGTTCGATAAGAGGATTCCATAATAGGCTCGAACTCGATCATTTCTTATCAAACATCATCCCTACTTGCAGGTGCTTCTACGCTACACCACATCAACCTTTTCACCGCTCAAAAGTGGAGGACATATGAGTGGATGGCGAGGGATGACCTACCATGGTCAGCCTCTCCTGGTCCCACAGTGATCCGATGATGAAGGCCACCAGGCGACCTTCCTCGAACCAACCCAGAGACAGCTCGGGACACAAAGTCAGGAAGTGACGCACCTCGTCCAGCAGGAGAGGACACTCGCCAGACACAGAGATGAACGCTGGGAATACAGTAACAAACACATTGTTATTATATATGCGTGTATATACACATACATATATATCTATATATATATTTATATATATAAATAGTCAAAGTTAATGTGGTTTATCCATTATTCAGTGCTAAATAGAGCGGAATATAAGCCAGGTCAGGAAAAAATATGAAGGCTATT
>NC_084752.1:38616074-38698574 GCF_033978785.1 Entelurus aequoreus | reverse complement strand
TTAAACGGCAAGCCCAAAGAGGAGGAGAAGAAGAACGCTTGCGTAAATGGCGTAAACTATCTTTAATGCTGAAACGTCAGTTGTCAGAATTTCAGCATTAATAAATTACACATAACAGCTGATACAATGGACTCATACTATAATGAAAGTAAGTCATTGATTTCCAGAATATGTGTAATTTATTAATGCTGAAATTCTGACAACTGACGTTTCAGCATTAAGGATAGTTTACGCCATTTACGCAAGCGTTCTTCTTCTCCTCCTCCTTGGGCTTGCCGTTTAACCATCAAACAAACGCCATGGGAACATCGCCCCCTGGAGTTACAAATTCCGATGGGTAACAGATTTCGGTACAACACCGGAAATACACGGCTGACTTACCCGTGTAAAAATGTGTCTGAGGAGGGGAACCTTAAAAGATGGTTTAGTGTGGCTGAAACGGGGCTTAAGATAAATAATTATTCGTTTAAGGGGTTAAACGACTTAGGGTAGAAAACGGATGTGTTTTCATTTGCACATACCAGAAGTTTTTTATTTATTTTCAAAGTAAAAGCATGGCAAAATTACCCTTGTGCCTGTGACTCCGTCTAAAACTGTATTTGGAGCCTACAGAGAAATTATGTTTTGATATAAAGACTTGGTGAATGAAGACTGACTTCTACAGAAATTTCGAAGTACATATCAACAACTAAAAAAACAGACTGAACAAGAAGTAGCGATTATACTGAATCATTTTTTGCCTCCACTTTCGTGTGATATGTAGGCAAATATTTCTGTAGATTTAAGTCCTCGTTGTGCCATGTTTAAAATAAATTCTGTGTAGGACTCTAAATACATCTTTAAACAAGCACACGGGTGCGGTAATATCCCCGCTTTTACTTTGAAAGAAAAAACTACCGGTGTCAGAATACGAAAACAACATCCGTTTTGGTCTGTTGTCCGTTTCTATTGTTTGGGGGGATTTTGTTGTTGTATGAAATGCAAAATACAAATTTAACCGTTTTAATATGGCGTTGTTTTTCAATGTACTTTTTTTTAGATTTTTTCAAATTAAATTAAAATAAACTACTCGTTTTTTTTCATTTTTCAATTTCTATTGCCATCCATCCATTTTCTACCGATTGTCCCTCTTGGGGTCATTTAGGCTGGAGCCTTTCCCAGCTGCGTTCGAGTGGAAGGCGGGATACATCCGGGACGAGTCCAATTTCTCTTGACGAATAGAACATTAAATGACTGGCCAATGGCCGTACGATATATTACTCTTGAAATGTGCCTTTCTTTTTATTGCTTTTGTACTGTTTTGTTTGGAAAGAAGGGAGTATTCATGCCCTTTTTCTTCATTATTGTACCTTTCCCAATTTGTTGCCCGTCGTTTGTGAGCTCTTTTTAGACTGCCATGTTAGGACCAGCGCGGCGGTGCTGACGCAGCGATGACGTCATGACGTCAACTCTGCGTGCCCTCCCTGCTTGCAAGTTCGCAGTCATTTCGCCGCACAGTGTCAGTTGGTCCTCCTCTCCTCCCAGCATCACTGCGGCTATGGCGGAACCCTCAGCACCGGATTCGACGGTAACCTCCCCGGTCAATGTCCCGGCCCTGTCTCCCGCGCTCAGTCCGGGCTCGGAGCCCGCATCCATGGCCCTGTCCCCGGCCACGGACGGCTCCCAGCGGCTGCTCTTCTCCCACGACTTGGTCTCCGGCAGGTACCGAGGCTCCGTCCGCTTCGGCCTGGTGCGGATGATCCACGGCGAGGAGGACTTTACCTCGGACTCGGACCTTGACGACGGCGGAGGGAGAGGCGGAGGCGGAGGCGGACGTGTCCCGGTAGGCTCGGACACAGACAGCGCAGTGGGCAGTCGGCCTCTGGGTCGTGGCGTGGTCCGTGTCCAGTGGTACCCTGATGGCGGCACTCAAGACATGAAGGAAACAAAGGTTTGTGTTTTGATGGCGTCACCTTGATGATGGCACTAGCTGCACCTGACCACGTGTCCATCCTGACACTTCTTCCTAGCTAACTGGCTAACACGGCTAGCTAGCAGCATAGCCGCAACTTGGCTACAAAAAAGAAGCAATAACAAACACGTGATTGTGTTGAAATGTAATATTAGGCGTAAAGCTGACAGTTAAGTGCCTGCCTAGCAGCACTATAGCGCGTTCAGGGCGTGACACCTTTTAGTGTCACCTTGTTGTGTTGAAATGTCAAACATCTCCTTAGCTAGCCTTCCTATTTGTGGATGAAGTACATGACATTACTATATTCCTTTATGATGGATTTAAAGCCAATTGTTGTCACTTATTGCTACCTGTCTGTGTATTTTGGATCTGCATAAGTCCCAGAGGCATTTCATGCTTCCTCCAAATTTGGAATTTGCCCAATTTGTGAGGTTTTTTTCCCCTACAAGGGTGACGTCAGCCGATACCTCCATATGTGGTAGACATTTACCCAAAGTGCTTTGCGCGAGTCCGCCATCTACTCTTTTTGTTGTGGGGCAGACTGGCTTGTAGGGGTGTGGTAAAAAATCGATTCGAATCGCGATTCTCACGTTGTGCGATTCAGAATTGATTCTCATTTTTAAAAAATAGATTTTTAAAAATGTATTTATTTAAAAAAAATAAAATAATAATAATTTTTTTTTTTTTTTAATTAATCAATCCAACTAGGGCTGCAACAACTAATCAATTAAAATCGATCATAAAAATAGTTGGCGATTAATTTAGTCATCGATTCGTTGGAACTATGCTAAGCGCATGCGCGGAGGCTTTTTTTTGAAAATATTTTTTATTTTTATTTTATTTTTTATAAACCAGTGTTTCCCACACATTCATTTATTTGTGGAGGCCCGCCACAAAATAATTACTTCCGCCACAAATAAAAAAAATATTTTTTTTTAATTTTAAATTTTTTAAATTTTATTTTTTTTGTCCTGTCCAGCTTCTCAGGCAAATCATATAGTTGATGTAGATGCCCATACAGGCTGTTCAGATTTACTTTACAAAAGAGAAGTGTAGGATACTTCTCTTGTTGCCTTATTTGTATTTGGCCACTACTGTTTTCTGTTTATTTGTTACTGACTGTGGCAGGACACCTCTGCCTCTGTTTCACTTTATGTTGCTGGTAAATAATATGCTTGTAGTAGTAGGCTAAAGTTAAATTATTTAGTATGCACTCATTAAAGGGGCAGAGCTTTAAGAGACATTTTAGCTTTTATATTTTATAAGATATATTTTTTGTAAGAACCACAATTAATAAATATATTTAAGTGAATAACTTATTGTTCAAATCTGTATATAAATATGTATATAAAGTGTTGTAATTATATTGTAAAATGGATGGATGGATGGATGGACGTTTAAAACAAAACTGTTATTAATTAGTAAGTATACATTTTTTTAGCCTTTTTAGAGAAAATCATATCATTGTAGTAAATTATGCAAATTACTCGATGTCATGGTGACCACGCCCATAGCCACGCCCCCACCGCCACAGGTATCTTGGCAGTTTATGGGAAACACTGTAAACCTTTATTTATAAACTGCAACATTTACAAACAGCTGAGAAACAATAATCAAAATAAGTACAAAACAGCGCCAGGGCGGCGCTGAGGCTACGTCTCATGAGGTGGAGGTAAGCTAGCCAATCATGTGTCATGTGCAGCTCACGTGACGCCGCCGTCTCCTTTGCTGGAAACATTGGAAAAATGGCGCAGGAAAACAGTACGGATAGTTTAGCGGAGAAACATCTTGAGGTTATTGCTGTAATGGAGAAAAGTGTACGACCTAAGTGGTCAAAAGTGTGGGAACACTTCACTTTAAAGACTTCAAAGAAGAGCGTTTCCTGCAAAATGGCACGGAAGTACAACATTGCTTCAGGAGCACCTGAAAAGGAAACATGTTGTAAGCCATGGATGAAGGGAAGAACTCACAGTACGTAACTTTTGAAGTTCATAGTGGCAACAAGCATTCATGAGTTCAGCTTTTTTGTGAGTAACTTTAAAGTTATGCCTTTGTTGCAACGCGGGGCTGATAATGTGTCTCCGGCACATTTGACTCCGTTTTGAGAGAGAAAACGCACGCTTACCAATTTCAAAATAAACGTAACGGAGAGAAATATCTCAGGTTGGTTTCATAATGGATCAATGTAGCCGGGCCCGATAAAGCTATATAAATATATTTAGATTTGAGTGACGCTTTAGTATAACTAAAAGTTATGAAGGTGCTGGAATATTTCATGCTATTATTCAGAGGCAGCCTAAAATGAATCCTTTATTATTCACAACAGAAACGTGTACAATATCTGATCCAGTTCAGTTACAGTTCTGTGTTGTTATTGCTGTATGCTGCACCCCCAATGTCCACAACATGGTGCCAGTATGCTGGGTTTTTTCAATAAAATACTGGAAATGATAGAAATGTAGTTTGTCTCTAATCCGATTATTAATCGAAGTAATTATCGACAGATTAATCGATTATCAAATGAATCGTTAGTTGCAGTCCTAAATCCAACAAAACAATACACAGCAATACCATAACAATGCAATCCAATTCCAAAAGCAAAGCCGACCCAGCAACACTCAGAAGTGCAATAATCAGAATCAGAATCAGCTTTATTGTCATTACGCAGGGTAACGAGATAACAACCAAAAGTAGTGAAACAATGAATATTATCAACAACAGTATCAATATTAGTTACAATTTCAACATAGCAGTGATTAAAAATCCCTCATTGATATTATCATTAGACATTTATAAAAAAAGAACAATAGTGTCAGAGTGGCTTACACTTGCATGGCATCTCATAAGCTTGACAACACACTGTGTACAATATTTTCACAAAGATAAAATAAGTCATATTTTTGGTTCATTTAATAGTTCAAACAAATGTACATTATTGCAATCAGTTGATAAAACATTGTCCTTTACAATTATAAAAGCTTTACTACTCTGCTTGCATGTCAGCAGACTGGGGTAGATCCTGCTCAAATCTATGTATTCCATCAATAGACAATCCTTTTCAATCGGGGAAATATCCTTTTTGAATCGAGAATCGTGTTGAATTGGGAAAAAACGATTTTGAATGGAATTGTGACCCCAAGAATCGATATTGAATCGAATCATGGGACACCCAAAGATTCACAGCCCTACTGGCTTGTACATGCACATGCATCCTCCAATGTTGCCATTCCTGATACAAAGTAGCGTGTAGTTGATATGTAATCTGTCAGTAGACTCCGCATGGAAGCCCTAACAACATGAATGGCGGAGAGAAGATGCAGTCGAAGTGGAGGCACGTAGTTGAGACCGCCCACAAAATGGCGCATCCTGAAAAGGCTTGAAGATGGTCGGTAGAACATCATCTAAAGGAGTGTTTTTCAACCTTTTTTGAGCCAAGGCACATATTTTGCGTTGACAAAATGCGGAGGCACACCACCAGCAGACATCACTACAAACCAAACTCAGTTGACAGTAAAAAGTCGTCATCGCAATTGTTGGATATGACTTTAAAACATAACCAAGCATCAGAATCAGAAATACTTTATTAATCCCCGAGGGGAAATTAACATTTTCAGCACAATCCCATTCAAGATCAGACAAACATTACATGGAGACAGAACAGGATCAAACATTACAGGGAGACAGAACAGGATCAAACATTACAGGGAGACAGAACAGGATCAAACATTACAGGGAGACAGAACAGGATCGCTGACGGGTCTGCCAACTTCCGGCGCCCCTTACAAAAAAGGTGATATAAACAATGGGGGAGGGCGGGAGGAAGAAAAAAAATCAGTCTCAGCCTGGACCCCTGGAGAGGGGGTCCAGGCTGAGGCCAAGGGAAAAAACAACTCTTCGCCATAGCACACATCCCTCTTACAAGTGTGTAAGAGGGGAACACAAAGGACATTAAAGACATTAAAAGAGCAGAGCTTTTCATGCATAGCATAGCTTAGCATGCATCACTATAGCTCTTGTCTCAAAGTAGGTGTACTGTCACATCACACCATGACTTATTTAAACTTTATTGCTGTTTTCCTTTTTTGTAGTGTTTTACTTCTTGTCTTGCGCTCCTATTTTGGTGGCTTTTCCTGGTTTGTTGGTATTTTCCTGTAGCAGTTTCATGTCTTCCTTTGAGCGATATTCCCCGCATCTACTTTGTTTTAGCAATCAAGAATATTTCAGTTGTTTTTATCCTTCTTTGTGGGGACATTGTTGACTGCCATGTCGTGTTCGGATGTACTTTGTGGACGCCGTCTCTGCTCCACAGTAAGTCTTTGCTGTCGTCCAGCATTCTGTTTTTGTTTACTTTGTAGCCAGTTCAGTTTTAGTTTCGTTCCGCATAGCCTTCCCTAAGCTTCAATGCCTCTTCTTAGGGGCACTCACCTTTTGTTTATTTTTGGTTTAAGCATTACACTTTTTTACCTGCACGCTGCCTTCCGCTGTTTCCGACATCTACAAAGCAATTAGCTACCTGCTGCCACCTACTGATATGGAAGAGTATTACACGGTTACTCTGCCAAGCACCGACACTCAACAACGGCACATTTGCGGATTATAATTACTGGTTTGCAATAAATATTTCTAACCCAAATAGATGAATTAGATAACCTCCCACGGCACACCAGACTGTATCTCACAGCACAGTTTGCCCCCCACAGAACTAGTTATGTAAACATATTGGCCTTTAAGGTTAAAACACCCTACATATAATTGGCATAGGAAATCATTAAAGCTTGAAGTAGTTTTTAATTACTTTCATAATATTTTTAGACAATTTTTTGGGGAAACTCAGTATTGTTTTGCCGAATTAGTGAACATATTCCAAGTAGAATAACAAATAATTGTCTTTTGAATGAGCAAAGAGAACATTCTTCAATGTCTGTCACACAGCTTTCAAGGCTTTCATCTGTTGTTTATTTTAAAACGGACTGCTCTAGAAATATCCCAAAGTGACCGAATGGAACTAGAAGAAGTCCTTTTACAGTGCAACGTGTACAGTTGTGTGTCCACACAAAGGCTTTGTTGCACAATAGCACTGGTGTGAACACAACATGCTTGCCTTGTGTTGACACACACTGATGATGGTCACCACTCTTGACTTACTCCCCTATTTGCCGATCAATATATTTTCATATGAACAGAATAGAACTTTATTGTCGTTGTACTTAAGAAAGACAACATTAGCTTTGGGGCGGCATGGCTCGGTTGGTAGAGCGAGCGTGCCAGCAACTGGAGGGCTCTCGGGTGGATCCCTGCTTCCTTCATCCTCATCACTGCTGTTGTGCCCTTGGGCAAGACACTTGACCCACCTGCTCCCAGTGCCACTCACACTGCTTTAAATGGAGCTTTAAAGATGACGATAATGGCTTTTACTATGTAAAGCGCTTTGAGTCTCTAGGAAAAAAGTGCTATGTAAATATAATTCACTTCCCTTCAATCCACTACCATTTTCAGTACAACCTGTCCAAGAACAGACATACGAAATACAGTTTGAGGGGTGTACAGAACAGGAAGACTGATGGGTCGCCACTATGGTGGCGCTCCATGAAAAGGTAAATGTAAATCTGCGGGGAGGAGGAGCAACAATAAGCAAATAGTCCATCATACCGCATGGGGTTGGGGTGTTTGTGTGCATATTTGTGTAGTAGTTGTAGTTGGAGCGTGTTTGTCCGTAGCCCTGGAAGTCGCTGCTCCGTTCGGCATCACAAAACAGAGTCAGGTGTCTTTGAAGAAGGGGGAAGGGTTTTAGAGCGTCTTTCGCTGCAATGGTCTCACTGGGGTGTTTACTGCATGACCCTAGTCTAGGACAATGCAGAGGGAGCCAAATTGTAGCTAAGGATTGTTCTGGTTGGGGCGTACAAACACATCCCTATGGTTTGTGTGTAGCCATTTTGACTATCAAATTGATCATAATTTCACCTTGCAGGACAGAAGGCTTTTCCAAGATGTTATCCAGTTTTCGATTTAGTCCAGAAGCCACAAAAGCCAGAGTGCCCACCACTCTGCCCATCCTTCAATTATATGTGGCAGCTGTGGGGTGCCTTTAAATGGCTGCAGCGTGTTTCCAATTAGTCGATACAGCAGTGCAACGCTCACTCCAATCAGCAGATGTTCTGTTACCATGGTTACGAGTAGGTAGATGTCTTCAACGTTTTGGACTGAAAGAATCTCCAGGCACACAACACTCCACTTCTCCAGAGTCCATGGTGTCCAGCAACTGGTGTTCCATCAGGACCGACACACAACACTCCACATCTCCACAGTCCATGGTGTCCAGCAACTGGTGTTCCATCAGGACCGACACACAACACTCCACTTCTCCAGAGTCCATGGTGTCCAGCAACTGGTGTTCCATCAGGACCGACACACAACACTCCACATCTCCAGAGTCCATGGTGTCCAGCAACTGGTGTTCCATCAGGACCGACACACAACACTCCACATCTCCAGAGTCCATGGTGTCCAGCAACTGGTGTTCCATCAGGACCGACACACAACACTCCACTTCTCCAGAGTCCATGGTGTCCAGCAACTGGTGTTCCATCAGGACCGACACACAACACTCCACATCTCCAGAGTCCATGGTGTCCAGCAACTGGTGTTCCATCAGGACCGACACACAACACTCCACATCTCCAGAGTCCATGGTGTCCAGCAACTGGTGTTCCATCAGGACAGACACACAACACTCCACTTCTCCAGAGTCCATGGTGTCCAGCAACTGGTGTTCCATCAGGACCGACAGGTTCCCCCCAACCACAGCTTCTCCTTGAGATGATTTTGTCAACGTCGTTGAGAGGCGCCTTGATCAATTGCATCGTTTCCATTTTGAAGAGCTGTGCAAAAATAGGTCGACGAGACAAAGAAGCAAAGCAGGAGAGGGAAGGGAAGCGTCTGACTTTGTTGAGAGCCACACAGTTACAACTTCTGTATTTTTAGACATCTTCGCTGTCTATAATCTGTTGTCAGATGTTCTCAGGAGAGGGATAAAATGACCCAGCAAAACAGTACATTGAAGCCCAGAGCAGCAGCCGCCATTAAATGCACATTTTAGATCAACTGAGGTGATTATGCAGCTAATTTGCTTTTTGCAGTTTTCTATTTTAAATGCAATTCAATCCAATTAAAGGCCTACTGAAAGCCACTACTAGCGACCACGCAGTCTGATAGTTTATATATCAATGATGAAATCTTAACATTGCAACACATGCCAATACGGCCGGGTTAACTTATAAAGTGACATTTAAAATTTCCCGGGAAATATCCGGCTGAAACATCGCGGTATGATGACGTATGCGCGTGACGAAGTCAGTTTAACGGAAGTTATGGTACCCCGTAGAATCCTATACAAAAAGCTCTGTTTTCATTTCATAATTCCACAGTATTCTGGACATCTTTTGCAATTTGTTTAATGAACAATGAAGGCTGCAAAGAAGACAGTTGTAGGTGGGATCGGTGTATTAGCAGCGGACTACAGCAACACAACCAGGAGGACTTTGTTGGAGAGCAGACGCGCTAGCCGGCGACCTCACCTTGACTTCCTACGTCTCGGGTGAAGTCCTTCGTCCTTCCGCCGATCGCTGGAACGCAGGTGAGCACGGGTGTTGATGAGCAGATGAGGACTGGCTGGCGTAGGTGGAGAGCTAATGTTTTTAGCATAGCTCTGTGCGGTCCGGTTGCTAAGTAGGCTTCAATGGCGTCGTTAGCACAGCATTGTTAACCTTCGCCAGCCTGGAAAGCATTAACCTGTTTACATGTCCACGGTTTAATAGTATTGTTGATTTTCTATCTATCCTTCCAGTCAGGGGTTTATTTTTTTGTTTCTATATGCAGTTAAAGCACGATGCTATCACGTTAGCTCGTAGCTAAAGCGTTTCGCCGATGTATTGTCGTGGAGATAAAAGGCACTGAATGTCCATTTCGCGTTCTCGACTCTCATTTTCAAGAGGATATAGTATCCCAGGTGGTTTAAAATACAAATCCGTGATCCACAATAGAAAAAGGAGAGAGTACATAGTTCTGTGAGGTCCGGTTGCTAAGTTGCTAAATTAGCCTTAGCGTCGTTAGCTACAGCATTGTTAAGCCTTACCAGGCTGAGAATTTTTAACCGTGTAGTTACATGTACATGGTTTAATAGTATTGTTGATCTTCTGTCTATCCTTCCAGTCAGGGGTTTATTTCTTTTGTTTCTATCTTCATTTGAGAACGATGCTAGCACGTTAGCTCAGTAACTAAGTGTGTCACCGATGTATTGTCTTGGAGATAAAAGTCACTTTAAATGTCCATTTCGTGTTCTCGACTCTCATTTTCAAGAGGATATAGTATCCCAGGTGGTTTAAAATACAAATCCGTGATCCACAATAAAAAAAGGAGAGAGTGTGGAATCCAATGAGCCAGCTTGTACCTAAGTTACGGTCAGAGCCAAAAAAGATACGTCCTGCACTGCATTCTAGTCCTTCACTGTAACGTTCCTCATCTACGAATCTTTCATCCTCGCTCAAATTAATGGGGTAATCATCACTTTCTCAGTCCGAATCTCTCTCGCTCCATTGTAAACAACGGGGAATTGTGAGGAATACTAGCTCCTGTGACGTCACGCTACTTCCGCTACAGGCAAGGCTTTTTTTTATCAGCGAGCAAAAGTTGCGAACTTTATCGTCGATTTTCTCTACTAAATCCTTTCAGCAAAAATATGGCAATATCGCGAAATGATCAAGTATGACACATAGAATGGATCTGCTATCCCTGTTTAAATAAAAAAAAAGATTTCAGTAGGCCTTTAAATGTGAATACATTTTGTCAGCAGTTTATGTATTGGGCTGAAAATGAGCCAAGACTAATCCATTCTCTACGTTCGTAGCATTTCCCAACAAATATGACCAAATCTTAAAAATAACTAAATAAATGTATACAACTCCTACCACTGGTTATTGTTGATAAAAGTTGCAAACCTGACTTTGTAATTACGTACCTGGACCCGTCCCTTAAATGACCCCCCCCCCAGCTACGCACCTGCCACTTAGCAGAGGACATCTTAAAATAAAGCCTGGCGCTCTATCAGTTATTGGTCAGTCCGCTACAAAGGTGGGAGCTGCAAGCCTTTTTCTTTGGCGAATGGTGTTGCTAATAGAATGTGACTTTAAAGTTAGCACACCGCTCATGTGGTCATAATAGCATTGCTAACCTCCTGCTCCTCTTTTTAATGATGCATTGTTGTACGTGATGTATGGACAGTTACAGTGTAGATGCAAAAAGTGGATCATGTGCACAATATTGGAGCAGCATACTCTTTTTAGACACAGCACTTTAGCATTAAAGCTACATAAACACAAACACTTTGGTCCCTGTAGAGCAGGGGTGGGCAATTAATTTTTACCGGGGGCCGCATGAGCAACCCGAGCACTGCTGGAGGGCCACATCGACAATATTTCAATTACATTTTGCTCAATATTATTTTTGATATATGCCGTAAGATAAATAATAATAATAATAATACTTTAATTTAACCTAACTTAATACCAAAAGCACTGCTATGGAAATCATTTGTCCCCCTTTCAGAGATCACATTTAGTTCCCCTTAAACATCCTCATGTTGCACAATGAAATGTAAGCATAGGATGAAGTGTGCATTCCTGTAACTTTCTCTAGTAACAGCATTCCATGATTAATATAAATAAATTAACATTAATAATAAATGACAGTAAAATAAGCACACATATGACTGAGGAGTCATAGTGTAACTTTGTGTGGTGTTTGAGTTGTCCGACTTTTTGTGTGGCCATAAACGCACCAGTGGTTTAGTGGTGTGCGTGTTGGTGACAGATGACAAGTTGCTTTTGGCCTGGTTTGTACGGCAGAAAATGACTAGTTTTTCGAGATAGAAGTGTTTTACTCATGTTTTTGGTGTGGTTATGGCCGAATATAAACAGTTTTGCTCAATAAAGTGATGGATATAATTCCTGGCCTCGAAGCATCTCGATAGACGTTACAATAATTGAACGGTGTTCAATTGAACGGTGTTGACGAACACCGTTAGGGCCGCTTGTTGTCACTGTCACTCAAAGTTGCATTGCAAAACTACACAGAATAAATATGTTTATTTTGTTTAGAATTCAGATGGGATTTGATTTGGTGCGCGGCATATATTTGCTGTGCGCAGAGGACGCTTGAGCAGTGCGCAATTGCGCAGGTGCGCACCTTAGAGGGAACGTTGCTTGGCAGTCCATGTCTTGTTGAAAACACGCCATTTCTCATCAACTTTTCTCTTTTTAGCGTCTCTGGTGTAAACCGTGCATCACTTGTCGCTGCATGTGCACCTTCACTCACAGGTTACACACGGACACACGCCCATAAATAACACTTTTCAAAATAAAAGCAGCACAGTTGTATTGCGCGCACGACATAGATGTTTTTTCAACTTTATTTTGTAATTTGTGATTGCAGCTGTTCACATTCACTCACAATCACGCACGCGCATATGTCCACACGGAAGTAATACAAATAACGATTTTCAAAACAAAAGCAGCACCGTTGTATTGCACACTCGACATAGATACTTTTTTAAATGTATTTTGTAATTTATGATTGGCCTCACGCGGGCCGGACAGGGACGCACAAAGGGCCGGATGTGGCCCGCGGGCCGCAGAATGCCCAGGTCTGCTGTAGAGCTTACTTAAAGCACTTTGAAAGTGTCTAAATTGCAGCATTATGGCTAGTTTCTGGCCGGTATGTACAGTATTGTGGGACCTCTTGAGGCTTACTTAAAATGTTTGGAAAATAGTACGACATGGGATCTTAAAAAGCTGCAAACTAAACCACTTGTCTAATTTGTGACATAGCCATGAAAGTAACCTTCTGTCATTTAGTCTGCACAAAAGTAGCACCGTGGACACAAACCTGCTGTTGGGGATGTCTTGCTCCCCTAAAGGAATGTACTGTGGAACCACTATTTACAAACTGATGGTTTGTAAATCAAAAAGTTTGAACAGTGAAGCATAGTTCCCCAGAAGACACAATGTAAACATCAATCATTGAGTTGAGCCTCCACAAAATATTTTGGATGCATCGCAATTCGGACATGGACGATTATAAAATCGATCGGTAAAAGTCAATAAACGATAATTGATGTATTTATTGTAAATAAAGTAATGCAGACAGTTGTAAAATGTGTCTGACTCCAGCCAGCCACCTCATCCAGAGATGTAATTATAGAGCATCCATGTTCCAGTTATTGAACTGTTTCTTATTACAAATGCACTGTTTTTAAAAGTTGCAAGTGAAAAGCGCTTATTTAGTGAAAACGAAAAAGAAATGTAAAACTACATCAATAGGAGGTGGGAATTGAAATATGAAGACAAGTATGTACAAACCCCGTTTCCATATGAGTTGGGAAATGGTGTTAGATGTAAATATAAAGTGAATACAATGATTTACAAATCGTTTTCAAGCCATATTCAGTTGAATATGCTACAAAGACAACATATTTCATGTTCAAACTCATACACTTTATTTTTGTGTGCAAATAATGATTAAGTTTATAATTTGATGGCAGCAACACGTGCCAAAGAAGTTGGGAAAGGTGGCAATAAATACTGATCAAGTTGAGGAATGCTCATCAAACACTTATTTGGAACATCCCACAGGTGTGCAGGCTAATTGGGAACAGGTGGGTGCCATGATTGGCTATAAAAGTAGATTCCATGAAATGCTCAGTCATTCACAAACAAGGATGGGGCGAGGGTCACCACTTTGTCAACAAATGCCTGAGCAAATTGTTGAACAGTTTAAGAACAACCTTTCTCAAGCAGCTATTGCAAGGAATTGAGGGATTTCACCATCTACGCTCCGTAATATCATCAAAGAGAATGTGGAGAAATCACTGCAGGTAAGCAGCTAAGCCCGTGACCTTCCATCCCTCAGGCTGTACTGCATCAACAAGCCACATCAGTGTGTAAAGGATATCACCACATGGGCTCAGGAACACTTCAGAAACCCACTGTCAGTAACTACAGTTGGTCGCTACATCTGTAAGTGCACGTTAAAACTCTCCTATGCAAGGCCAAAACCGTTTTATCAACAACACCCAGAAACGCCGTCGGCTTCGCTGGGCCTGAGCTCATCTAAGATGGACTGATACAAAGTGGAAAAGTGTTCTGTGGTCTGACGAGTCCACATTTCAAATTGTTTTTGGAAATTGTGGACGTGGTGTCCTCCGGACCAAAGAGGAAAAGAACCACCCGGATTGTTCTAGGGTGAAAGTGTAAAAGGCAGCATGTGTGATGGTATGGGGGTGTATTAGTGGTCAAGACATGGGTAACTTACACATCTGTGAAGGCACCATTAATGCTGAAAGGTACATACAGCTTTTGGAGCAACATATGTTGTTACCATGGACGCCCCTGCTTATTTCAGCAAGACCATGCCAAGCCAGGTGTTACATCAACGTGGCTTCATAGTAAAAGAGTGCGGGTACTAGACTGGCCTGCCTGTAGTCCAGACATTGAAAATGTGTGCCAGCTAAAATATGAGAAGGGAGACTGTTGAACAACTTAAGCTGTACATCAAGCAAGAATGGGAAAGAATTCCACTTCCAAAATGTGTCTCCTCACTTCCCAAACCTTTACTGAGTGTTGTTCAAAGGAAAGGCCATGTAACACAGTGGTGAACATGCCCTTTCACAACTACTTTGGCACGTGTTGCAGCCATGACATTCTAAGTTAATGATTATTTGCAAAAAATAAAATCAAGTTTATGAGTTTGAACATGAAATATGTTGTCTTTGTAGCATATTCAACTGAATATGGCTTGAAAAGGATTTGCAAATCATTGTATTCCGTTTATATTTACATCTAACACCATTTCCCAACTCATATGGAAACGGGGTTATTTAGTTATTTAGTAATGTGTAAAAATCAGGCCACTAAAACAGGTGTGTGATTACAACGGGTGTGTGATTACAACAGGTGTGTGATTAAAACAGGTGTGTGATTAAAACAGATGTGTGATTACAACAGGTGTGTGATTACAACAGGTGTGTGATTACAACAGGTGTATGATTACAACGGGTGTGTGATTACAACAGGTGTGTGATTACAACAGGTGTGTGATTACAACAGGTGTGTGATTACAACAGGTGTGTGATTACAACAGGTGTGTGATTACAACAGGTGTGTGATTACAATACTCTAAATGAGGTTGTCAGCTAAAAAATGGACTTGCATTCAAATCGCGATTCTTATTGTCCATTTTTTTTTTAAATGTTTTTTTTAAAGAATCTATTTAAAAAATATATGTTTTTAGGCCATGCAAGCAGAAGGAGCGTTTTCTAACTTGCAACCTGTTTGGACAAGGTTACATTACAATGATTGGAGCAAATAACACATTGTGAGAATGTCTTTGAATGAAGAAGAAGAAACCTGTTGAATGGAGTACTGATTCTGAATCCACTCAGCTCCAAGCTGTCGAATGGAGTACTGATTCTGAATCCACTAAGCTCCAAGCTGTTGAATGGAGTACTGATTCTGAATCCACTAAGCTCCGAGTCCTCATGACCTTCCTGCCAGTTGACTCTCCTGCACTGTATGTGCTTTCAGCATTGTGATTTGACCTTGCACTCCATCTTAGAGCCTGAACTCCTGCTCTTATCTCCTCCATCAGTGATGTCATCTGCTGCTCTTATCTCCTCCATCAGTGATGTCATCTGCTGCTCTTATCTCCTCCATCAGTGATGTCATCTGCTGCTCTTATCTCCTCCATCAGTGATGTCATCTGCTGCTCTTATCTCCTCCATCAGTGATGTCATCTGCTGCTCTTATCTCCTCCATCAGTGATGTCATCTGCTGCTCTTATCTCCTCCATCAGTGATGTCATCTGCTGCTCTTATCTCCTCCATCAGTGATGTCATCTGCTGCTCTTATCTCCTCCATCAGTGATGTCATCTGCTGCTCTTATCTCCTCCATCAGTGATGTCATCTGCTGCTCTTATCTCCTCCATCAGTGATGTCATCTGCTGCTCTTATCTCCTCCATCAGTGATGTCATCTGCTGCTCTTATCTCCTCCATCAGTGATGTCATCTGCTGCTCTTATCTCCTCCATCAGTGATGTCATCTGCTGCTCTTATCTCCTCCATCAGTGATGTCATCTGCTGCTCTTATCTCCTCCATCAGTGATGTCATCTGCTGCTCTTATCTCCTCCATCAGTGATGTCATCTGCTGCTCTTATCTCCTCCATCAGTGATGTCATCTGCTGCTCTTATCTCCTCCATCAGTGATGTCATCTGCTGCTCTTATCTCCTCCATCAGTGATGTCATCTGCTGCTCCTTCCCTGAGATAATGGATCTCATCTCTTCTTCTTCTTACCTCCCAGTTCCTCTCTCTCTCTCTCTCTCTCTCTCTCTCTCTCTCCTCTCTTCCTGCTGCCTGCCACATTGTCCTCTTCATTCTTCCACCGCCACACCCTCTCATCAGCACCTACCATGCTTTCTTCCTTTTCATTCTCACTTTCTCCTCCACATAAATGTGATGGCTGTTGGACACTAATGCTATGCTGTGTTGGTGGCTAAGTGTCTCCCAGAGCAATCAATACTGCAGCAGCTACTAGAAAACTATCTGGGCGTCGCCATGTTCTGCTTTCTTCTTCCATCAACAACCACTTGCTGTTGCTGCCACTTCACCAACTATTTTCTTATGTCCTCCAAGTAGCTCTTCAACAGGGGCTCCATTAATCTACTGCACCTTTTTGCTCATTTTGAAATATAGCTTTGTATATTTCTTCTGTTATTAGTCTACAAATATAAATGTCTTTAGATACACATGATCATTGAGCTAGAACATGTAGCTGAATTAATAACATGAATTATTTACATACTTGCCAACCTTGAGACCTCCAATATCGGGAGGTGGGGGGTTGGGGGCGTGGTTGGGGGTGTGGTTATTTACAGCTAGAATTCACCAACTCGAGTATTTCATCTATATTTCATATATATATATATATATATTTATTTATTTTATTTACATAGAAAAAAAAATAATACTTGAATTTCAGTGTTGCTGTGGCTATCCTTTAGATGGCAGTATTGTCCTGTTTAACTTCTCCGTTCATGATGAGTATATCATTTCGGCCGCCATGTCTGTAATTTCCTCGTTCTTCTGCTTCCTCTCTTTGTTGTGTGCGCAGTTGTGCACTCTACTCTCTAAAAGCCCTAGATGTTATGAAGTCATTGGGCAGGCAAGCTGTTTATATTGTGGGAAAGCGGACGTGAGAACAGGCTGTCCCCACTCAGACTCAGGTCCGCATTGAGCTGGAGAGGGCGTGGCCTCCAGCTCCGGCTGAATACCGGGAGTTTGTCAGGAGAAAATCTCTGCCAGGAGGTTGTCGGGAGAGGCGCTGAATATCGGGATTCTCCCGCTAAAAATGGGAGGGTTGGCAAGTATGATTATTTATCATGTCATCATATTTATGTTAGCATTTAACATAGCTAGCGATTAGTGCTCTAATTGCCACCCAGGGATTAGTGCTCTTGTTGCCAGCTGGCGACTCCAGCACGATTTGTCAGCTAGCGATTGGCGCTGACATTGCCACCTAGGTATTACTGCAGTAGTTTTCCTACAGGGAATTAACGTGTTAGTTGTTAGCGCATCATTTGTCAGCTAGCGATTAGCCCGTTAGTTGTCAGCTAGAGATTGGCACCTTATTTGCAGCTTTAAATGGCGAGTTAGTAGCCATCTAGTGTTTGGCGTGCTAGTTGTCAGCTAGTGTTTAACACCTTAGTTGCAGCTAGCGATTGGCGAGTTAGTAGCCATCTAGCGATTGGCGCTGTAGTTGCCAGCTAGGGATTACAGCGCTAGTTGTCAGCTAGCGATTAACGTTGCAGTTGTCAGCTAGTCATTAGCGCATTAGTTGCCAGCTAGTCATTAGCATGTCATTTGTCGGCTGGCAATTGGCTTGCTAGTTGCAGCTAGCGATTGGCGAGTTAATCGCCAGCTAGCGATTACTGTGCTAGTTGCCAGCTAGTGATTATCGTGATAGTAGTGATTATCAGGTTAGTTGCCAACTAGTCATTAGCGAGTTAGTTGCCAGCTAGTCTTTAGCACATCAGTGGTCAGCTAGTGATTGGCCTGCTAGTTTTCAGCTAGCAATTAGCCAGTTAGTTGTCAGCTAACGGTTGGCGCCTTAGTTGCAGCTATCAAATGGCACAGGAGTTGTTAGTTAGCAAGTTGCAAGTTAATAGCCAGCTAGCGATTGGTGAGTTAGTAGCCAACTAGCAATTGGCACTCTAGTTGCCAGTTGGCAATTACCACACTGGTTGTTAGCTAGTGATCAACGTGCCAGTTGCCAGCTAGTCATTTGTGTGTTAGTTGCTAGCTAGTCATTAGCGCGATAGTTGTCAGCTAGTCAATAGCGTGTCAATTGTCAGCTAGCGATTGGCGTGCTAGTTGTCCGCTACCGATTAGCCCGTTCGCTGTCTGCTAGCAACTGGTGCCTTAGTTGCAGCTATTGATTGGCGTACTGGTTGTCAGCTAGCTATTGGCGAGTTAGTAGCCAGCCAGCGATTGGCGTGCTAGTTGTCACCTCACGATTAGCGTGCCGGTTGCCAGCTAGTCGTTAGCACGTTAGTTGCCAGCTAGTCATAAAGTGCATTAGTTGTCAGCTGGTGATTAGAGAGCTAGTTGCCAGCGAGCTATTAGCGGAAAAATATTGTTATTTAAATATAATTAACACAATAACAAGGTACAGTGTAACCATGAATACCGTATTTCCTTGTTTTGGCGCAGGGAATATAGTATTCGCACGTCTAGAATTACTGCCGGGTCAAACTCGTTTCTCAAAATAATTAACGCATGCTTGGCCTTATCGCCGGTTTATTATTGAAGCTGGATCAAATTCGTTTCGCAAAATATTAATTTTATTATCGCATGTCTATAATTTTCGCCGGGTCAAACTCGTTTCGCAAAATATTTAGCATATGGCTAGAACTTCCACCGGGTCAAATTCGTTACGTCACGAGTGACGCATCTGTCCTCCTTTTCAAAATGGAGGAAGCTGATTTCAGTAGTTTACTATCGCACAAAGGAAAAAAGATAAAGAGCTTTTCAGTAGGATTTAAGGTCCAAGCTATTGAATACCGGTACAGTATGCTAAAGAGAACAGTAAGCAGCTATGTTTTATTAATATACCGTAGCTGCGTGTGTGAAATACTGTATAAGTCATTAAATCACTCCCGCCTCCTGGTGGTAGAGGGCGCTGCCGCGCTAGTGATCCTTCTTGCGACTTCCTGTACTGCAGAAGAAGTGAACACACGCAGCAAGAGATTTATTTTTTCCCTCTGCCTGAACTTCTAACTTGGAGGATCACATACAGGTATCTAAAATAAAACAGTTTTCTAAACTGGACTTTCAATCGAAGCAGGAGGTAATAATTAAAGGAATATCTCCATCGAAACAGAGACTTTTATAACTGAAGAAAGAAAATAAGGAAGACTTCTATAAACAAGTTATCGATGCTTTTGGTCAGAAGGAGCTGCAAATGGACTCCATTTATAAGTACAGGTAAGACCATAATAACGTTTTTGTTAATTAAATGTGCTTTTCATGATGGTATGCTTACATCACACTCAAAGCGCACGCCTAAATTTTATGGATTCCTTTTGGTAAACGCCGGAGTGAGAAGAGGTTTTAAAATAATTACCGCATGCACGGCCATCCCGCCGGTTTCCGGTAAACGCAGGTGTGACAGGAGGTTTTAAATTAATTAACGCCCCTGCGGCTATTCAAGGAAATACGGTAATTGGTTCTAGCCTCGACAGGAGTGTCAAACTGAAACACAGTTTCACCGTGTTTGGTCCTGACTCTAGGCACCAGCAGGAGACCACTCCCTGAGGTTCTCAGAGCTGGAGGTGGTTCATATGGTTCTAACATGTCAGCAGGAGACCACTCCCTGAGGTTCTCAGAGGTCGAGATGGTTCATATGGTTCTAACATGTCAGCAGGAGACCACTCCCTGAGGTTCTCAGAGGTCGAGATGGTTCATATGGTTCTAACATGTCAGCAGGAGACCACTCCCTGAGGTTCTCAGAGGTCGAGATGGTTCATATGGTTCTAACATGTCAGCAGGAGACCACTACTTCAGGTTCTCAGAGCCGGAGATGGTTCATATGGTTCTAACATGTCAGCAGGAGACCACTCCCTGAGGTTCTCAGAGCTGGAGGTGGTTCATATGGTTCTAACATGTCAGCAGGAGACCACTCCCTGAGGTTCTCAGAGGTCGAGATGGTTCATATGGTTCTAACATGTCAGCAGGAGACCACTCCCTGAGGTTCTCAGAGGTCGAGATGGTTCATATGGTTCTAACATGTCAGCAGGAGACCACTCCCTGAGGTTCTCAGAGGTCGAGATGGTTCATATGGTTCTAACATGTCAGCAGGAGACCACTCCTTGAGGTTCTCAGAGCTGGAGATGGTTCATATGGTTCTAACATGTCAGCAGGAGACCACTCCCTGAGGTTCTCAGAGGTCGAGATGGTTCATATGGTTCTAACATGTCAGCAGGAGACCACTCCTCCAGGTTCTCAGAGCCGGAGATGGTTCATATGGTTCTAACATGTCAGCAGGAGACCACTCCCTGAGGTTCTCAGAGGTCGAGATGGTTCATATGGTTCTAACATGTCAGCAGGAGACCACTCCCTGAGGTTCTCAGAGGTCGAGATGGTTCATATGGTTCTAACATGTCAGCAGGAGACCACTCCTTGAGGTTCTCAGAGCCGGAGGTGGTTCATATGGTTCTAACATGTCAGCAGGAGACCACTCCCTGAGGTTCTCAGAGCTGGAGGTGGTTCATATGGTTCTAACATGTCAGCAGGAGACCACTCCCTGAGGTTCTCAGAGCTGGAGGTGGTCAAAAGATGTCCAAGTTCATACCAAAGTCACCCGTGCTTCAGTCTCCTGACGACCTTGTTAGTGCAGCGCAGACGACAAGAGCCTGCACTCCATTTTCTTCATCCAGCACCTGTCTTAATTACAGTGCACACTTCACTATACACACTACCACTTGTACAACCTTATTTCACACCATACACACTACCACTTGTACAACCTTATTTCACACCATACACACTACCACTTGTACAACCTTATTTCACACCATACACACTACCACTTCTACAACCTTATTTCACACCATACACACTACCACTTCTACAACCTTATTTCACACCATACACACTACCACTTCTACAGCCTTATTTCACACCATACACACTACCACTTCTACAACCTTATTTCACACCATACACACTACCACTTCTACAACCTTATTTCACACCATACACACTACCACTTGTACAACCTTATTTCACACCATACACACTACCACTTGTACAGCCTTATTTCACACCATACACACTACCACTTCTACAACCTTATTTCACACCATACACACTACCACTTCTACAACCTTATTTCACACCATACACACTACCACTTCTACAACCTTATTTCACACCATACACACTACCACTTCTACAACCTTATTTCACACCATACACACTACCACTTGTACAACCTTATTTCACACCATACACACTACCACTTCTACAGCCTTATTTCACACCATACACACTACCACTTGTACAACCTTATTTCACACCATACACACTACCACTTCTACAACCTTATTTCACACCATACACACTACCACTTCTACAACCTTATTTCACACCATACACACTACCACTTCTACAACCTTATTTCACACCATACACACTACCACTTGTACAACCTTATTTCACACCATACACACTACCACTTGTCCAACCTTATTTCACACCATACACACTACCACTTGTACAACCTTATTTCACACCATACACACTACCACTTGTACAACCTTATTTCACACCATACACACTACCACTTCTACAGCCTTATTTCACACCATACACACTACCACTTCTACAACCTTATTTCACACCATACACACTACCACTTCTACAACCTTATTTCACACCATACACACTACCACTTGTACAACCTTATTTCACACCATACACACTACCACTTCTACAACCTTATTTCACACCATACACACTACCACTTCTACAACCTTATTTCACACCATACACACTACCACTTCTACAACCTTATTTCACACCATACACACTACCACTTGTACAACCTTATTTCACACCATACACACTACCACTTCTACAGCCTTATTTCACACCATACACACTACCACTTCTACAACCTTATTTCACACCATACACACTACCACTTGTACAACCTTATTTCACACCATACACACTACCACTTGTACAACCTTATTTCACACCATACACACTACCACTTCTACAACCTTATTTCACACCATACACACTACCACTTGTACAACCTTATTTCACACCATACACACTACCACTTCTACAGCCTTATTTCACACCATACACACTACCACTTGTACAACCTTATTTCACACCATACACACTACCACTTCTACAACCTTATTTCACATCATACACACTACCACTTGTACAACCTTATTTCACACCATACACACTACCACTTCTACAACCTTATTTCACACCATACACACTACCACTTGTCCAACCTTATTTCACACCATACACACTACCACTTGTCCAACCTTATTTCACACCATACACACTACCACTTGTACAACCTTATTTCACACCATACACACTACCACTTCTACAACCTTATTTCACACCATACACACTACCACTTCTACAACCTTATTTCACACCATACACACTACCACTTCTACAACCTTATTTCACACCATACACACTACCACTTCTACAACCTTATTTCACACCATACACACTACCACTTCTACAACCTTATTTCACACCATACACACTACCACTTCTACAACCTTATTTCACACCATACACACTACCACTTGTACAACCTTATTTCACACCATACACACTACCACTTCTACAGCCTTATTTCACACCATACACACTACCACTTGTACAACCTTATTTCACACCATACACACTACCACTTGTCCAACCTTATTTCACACCATACACACTACCACTTCTACAACCTTATTTCACACCATACACACTACCACTTCTACAACCTTATTTCACACCATACACACTACCACTTGTACAGCCTTATTTCACACCATACACACTACCACTTCTACAACCTTATTTCACATCATACACACTACCACTTGTACAACCTTATTTCACACCATACACACTACCACTTCTACAACCTTATTTCACACCATACACACTACCACTTGTCCAACCTTATTTCACACCATACACACTACCACTTGTCCAACCTTATTTCACACCATACACACTACCACTTGTACAACCTTATTTCACACCATACACACTACCACTTCTACAACCTTATTTCACACCATACACACTACCACTTGTCCAACCTTATTTCACACCATACACACTACCACTTGTACAACCTTATTTCACACCATACACACTACCACTTGTACAACCTTATTTCACACCATACACACTACCACTTGTACAACCTTATTTCACACCATACACACTACCACTTCTACAACCTTATTTCACACCATACACACTACCACTTGTACAACCTTATTTCACACCATACACACTACCACTAGTACAACCTTATTTCACACCATACACACTACCACTAGTACAACCTTATTTCACACCATACACACTACCACTAGTACAACCTTATTTCACACCATACACACTACCACTAGTACAACCTTATTTCACACCATACACACTACCACTTGTACAACCTTATTTCACACCATACACACTACCACTTGTACAACCTTATTTCACACCATACACACTACCACTTGTACAACCTTATTTCACACCATACACACTACCACTTCTACAACCTTATTTCACATCATACACACTACCACTTGTCCAACCTTATTTCACACCATACACACTACCACTTCTACAACCTTATTTCACACCATACACACTACCACTAGTACAACCTTATTTCACACCATACACACTACCACTTGTACAACCTTATTTCACACCATACACACTACCACTTGTCCAACCTTATTTCACACCATACACACTACCACTTGTACAACCTTATTTCACACACTACCACTTCTACAACCTTATTTCACACACTACCACTTGTCCAACCTTATTTCACACACTACCACTTGTCCAACCTTCTTTCACACACTACCACTTGTACAACCTTATTTCACACACTACCACTTGTCCAACCTTCTTTCACACACTACCACTTGTCCACACAGCCAGCCATAGCACCAGTGGAAGTAATGCTTACTTTACCATGCACCGCAGACACAATAGTGGTGTGCATGTGATGATTCTTACTTGCATGTGGGATTATTTTAAGAAGGTGTGCCTCCCTATATTCAATGTAGACACCTTTTTGATCAAATCTGTGAGTTTTTCAAAATATTGGCGATGAGAGGACACTAGAAGCTAGAAGTAGAATAGAAGTAGAACTAGAAGCTAGGGACGTGCAGATGGATTGACCACCAAACAGCATTGGCCTATTTTTGTAAACAACTTATGTGATCACCATTGCTGATTAGTGCTTTTTAGAGCGGACTACACTTTTTGGGCAATGTGGCCTATAATTCCCAATCCTTATGTGAGACTAGAATACATATGTCTTTCTTCTTTGTATGCATTGTCAAATGTAAATAAAGACCAGGAAGAGGTGTCAAACCATGCAGGTAATGTTCATGTATGTTCTCATTCATCCAGGTCATTGTAGTCTCAGGGCATTCAATCCATGGCAAGTGGACTGAGTGGTTAGTCCCAGACGTTTCTCCTTTCATCCTAGTAGGCTCCATCAGTTCATGCTTAAATTGTTCAGATCTAGTCTAGTAGCTGCTCCCAAAACCACAACTATTTATATAACAACACAAGGAGGGTGTGCCTGGTCAAGGAGGGTTCATGCCCATTGTAGTGGGAAATCACATTGATTACTTTTTAAAAGTAACTAATGATAGTTACTCATTACTTCCCCCAAAAAGTAACTGAATTACTAAGGGAATTACTCTTTAATAAATTAAACTAATTACTCGAAGTAATTATTTCATTACGTTAAAAAAATGCATTTGAAAGACGTTTCATGAAAGCAGAGCGCGTGAGTGTGTGCCTTTTTAAAAGGCAGTGCCTGTTGCTAGGTGACGTGACGACCGCAAGAGACAGACAGAGCAGCATTAGCTCAGGTGTGTTTGTTAGCACTCCCCGGATAGCAGCTCTGTTGAATTTTTATCACTGGATTGTGAAAAAAGGTATAAAGAGATTGGATGTGCTTTGGTGGCTGTCTTGTCTCCTTGTTGACAAACGGGGTATTGTAGGGTTGCAAGCAACGTTCCCTCTAAAGTGCGCGCCTGTGCAATTGCACACTGCTCAAGCGTCCTCCGCGCACGGCAAATCTATGCCGCGCACAAAATCAAATAAAAAAATAAGCGCATAGCAATTTTCGACACACGGACACGACAGAGAAAACAGTTTTTGTCATCATTGTTCAAATATTGTAACGTCTGTGGAGACGCTTTGAGGACATGAATTCCATCCATCACTTTACTGAGCAAAAGTCTTTATTGTCGGCCATAAACACATCACCAAAACATTAGTCAAAAAAAAAGATATCTAGCAAAAGTGGTCATTTTCTGCAGTACAAACCAGACCAAAAGCAACTTTGTTATATCAACAGCACCCGCTCGCTCTTTCTCACTTGCGCCAACACATGCACATATGGCACTTAGCCAGTGATGCGTTTACAGACACACAAAAAGTGGGACAACTCCAACACCACACATAAAGTGTCATTCCAGGTCGTTACTCTTATGATTTACCAATCAAATGTGTGCTTATTCTAGTGTCGTTTATTAGGAATCTTCATTTATAAATATTAATTATGAAATGCTGTTAGTATATTAAATAAATACTAATACAAATATATGTTGTACAAACAGGAAGTTGCAGGAATGTACACATGATCCCCTGCTTACATCTCATTGTGCTACATGTGGATGTTTGAATGGCAACTAAATGCAATGTCTGAAAGGGCTACAAATTATTTCCAAAGCAGGACCTCCACCCAGACAAACTATACAAGTACACACTTCATAAACAACAATATTTGTTGTTATTGTGGGCATAAACACTTCTATTACAAATGGAAATGACTGCTGTCATTTGATTATAATAATAAGAGAATGTTGTCTGTCTATCTGTGTTGGCCCTGCCATGAGGTGGCGACTTGTCCAGGGTGTACCCCGCCTTCCGCCCCAATGCAGCTGAGATAGGCTCCAGCGACCCCGAAAGGGACAAGCGGTATGAATGGATGCAGATGTAAGTTGTTATTTAGTGAGGTTTGGGCCAGGTGTGCTGCGGGTGTAGCCACAGTGTGCACGTGTGATGTCGCTCACATGGCCTCCACTCAATGTGCTGCTGGTGTAGCCACAGTGTGCACGTGTGATGTCGCTCACATGGCCTCCACTCAATGTGCTGCTGGTGTAGCCACAGTGTGCACGTGTGATGTCGCTCACATGGCCTCCACTCAATGTGCTGCTGGTGTAGCCACAGTGTGCACGTGTGATGTCGCTCACATGGCCTCCACTCAATGTGCTGCTGGTGTAGCCACAGTGTGCACGTGTGATGTCGCTCACATGGCCTCCACTCAATGTGCTGCTGGGGTAGCCACAGTGTGCACGTGTGATGTCGCTCACATGGCCTCCACTCAATGTGCTGCTGGGGTAGCCACAGTGTGCACGTGTGATGTCGCTCACATGGCCTCCACTCAATGTGCTGCTGGTGTAGCCACAGTGTGCACGTGTGATGTCGCTCACATGGCCTCCACTCAATGTGCTGCTGGTGTAGCCACAGTGTGCACGTGTGATGTCGCTCACATGGCCTCCACTCAATGTGCTGCTGGTGTAGCCACAGTGTGCACGTGTGATGTTGCTCACATGGCCTCCACTCAATGTGCTGCTGGGGTAGCCACAGTGTGCACGTGTGATGTCGCTCACATGGCCTCCACTCAATGTGCTGCTGGTGTAGCCACAGTGTGCACGTGTGATGTCGCTCACATGGCCTCCACTCAATGTGCTGCTGGTGTAGCCACAGTGTGCACGTGTGATGTCGCTCACATGGCCTCCACTCAATGTGCTGCTGGTGTAGCCACAGTGTGCACGTGTGATGTCGCTCACATGGCCTCCACTCAATGTGCTGCTGGTGTAGCCACAGTGTGCACGTGTGATGGCGCTCACATGGCCTCCACTCAATGTGCTGCTGGTGTAGCCACAGTGTGCACGTGTGATGTCGCTCACATGGCCTCCACTCAATGTGCTGCTGGTGTAGCCACAGTGTGCACGTGTGATGTCGCTCACATGGCCTCCACTCAATGTGCTGCTGGTGTAGCCACAGTGTGCACGTGTGATGTCGCTCACATGGCCTCCACTCAATGTGCTGCTGGTGTAGCCACAGTGTGCACGTGTGATGTTGCTCACATGGCCTCCACTCAATGTGCTGCTGGTGTAGCCACAGTGTGCACGTGTGATGGTGCTCACATGGCCTCCACTCAATGTGCTGCTGGTGTAGCCACAGTGTGCACGTGTGATGTCGCTCACATGGCCTCCACTCAATGTGCTGCTGGTGTAGCCACAGTGTGCACGTGTGATGTCGCTCACATGGCCTCCACTCAATGTGCTGCTGGTGTAGCCACAGTGTGCACGTGTGATGTCGCTCACATGGCCTCCACTCAATGTGCTGCTGGTGTAGCCACAGTGTGCACGTGTGATGTCGCTCACATGGCCTCCACTCAATGTGCTGCTGGTGTAGCCACAGTGTGCACGTGTGATGTTGCTCACATGGCCTCCACTCAATGTGCTGCTGGTGTAGCCACAGTGTGCACGTGTGATGGTGCTCACATGGCCTCCACTCAATGTGCTGCTGGTGTAGCCACAGTGTGCACGTGTGATGGTGCTCACATGGCCTCCACTCAATGTGCTGCTGGTGTAGCCACAGTGTGCACGTGTGATGTCGCTCACATGGCCTCCACTCAATGCTCACAGACTTTTTGCCTTTGCTCACACACATGAACTATTAGAGGGAACATTGATGTCACTTTAATCCTTGATTAGTTGTTGGTTATTCCCTGGTAGTTGTAATAGTGTGTGAGTGTTTGCTGTGTGATGTTGCCTCCTCCTATTTGATGTCGAGTTCACTTGCTGGTTGTTGCTTTCACTAGTAAAAACATCTTTCCTGCATTGAACTTATTGTGCTTCTGACGCCGTCATGTCGATACTGTCACACCGTGGTGAGGGATGTCTTGTCTTGGTTTTTTTCTGTCTTGTGATTTTCATGTTTTATTTTGAAAAGTAACTCTCCTCTCGTTTCAGGTCACTTGCCCTTCCTTTTGTGTCATCAGTCTGACGTCATCCCTGTTCCCTGATTGTTTCCACCTGTTCCCTCCCTATTACCCTCATGTGTCTTATAAGCCCACTCCTTCCTTTGTTCTGTGCCAGATTGTTTTGTTCATTGGTACTTTCCAGCGTCTACGTCCATGTCCATGCCTTGCCTTGTATCCAGTCTATGTTCCATGTTCTTGAATCCCTTCGTGGCTATTTTGAGTTTTCCTTTTTCCTCCAAGTTATTGGTAAGTTATTAGTTAAATTCCTCAATTTTTGAGTGACTATTTTTGTTAAACTTTATTAAATAAGATAGTGTAGAATTGTTCATAGCTGTTGTTTATTCCTCCCGTTGGAGCGTATTTTGTTTATACATTTTATAGCATTTACTGCGCCAATTATTAGTTCGTCTTTGGTTTTGTGTTTTCCTCCGTTCGGAGTGATTTTCAGTTGTTCCTATTTTTTGGAACCTTTTTCATCGAGTAGTTTTTTGGTTAATTATAGTATTGTATTCCTTGACTTTGGAGGTGAAAGGAAGCTGCCAAAATAAAAGCCTGTCAAGTTCCCTACTCTGCATCTGAGTCCAATCCTTTTACCAAGCCCTGACAGATACATCAAAAGTAGCGTGCCACGTTACGTCAAAGGCGTCGGCAACACATTAGTAACGACGTTGTTCTATTCCAAACACTACTCATGGATGATCAATCTCAGACTCGGCAGCATAAAACCCTGATTGGAACATCCCTACAAAATATTTCTCTTCTTTTTATTCTCTCTTTTCCAACAGCTGAAACTTGAAGACCGATCCATCGTGATTCGAGATATTGTTCGGCGGAATAATTGGAACGTAAGAGCGGCACTCACTTTGTTTCCCCAAAGTACTGGAGTGGATGACCTTGTGCTTGGTTTGACTGCAGGACAACCAGTGTGGCATCGTGACCGACACTGACATCCAGTGTGCCGTGAAGCTGGTGGGGACAAACTGTGTCTTGTATCCTGTCAATAGCAAAGAGCTGCAGCACATCTGGGTAAGGATTCTTCTTTTGTATCACTCAATGATTTGTTGAACACTTTCCAAGTTTGATGAAGTCTGTTCTCTGCAGTCCTTCATGTACGGCGACTACATAGCCTACGACTTCTGGCTGGGGAAAGTGTACGACCTGACCAATCACATCATCCTCAAGCTCTCCAATGGAGCCAGGTGGAGTTGTTGTGTGTCCTTGTGTGGATGACTTGTCAGCTGATGCTCCTTCACCTTCCAGGTGTTCCATGAGCGTGGAGGATGGCGCCATGCTGTACGACGTCAGTCCTCATATCAGCGATTCGGTTTGTGAAGTTCCTCATTTGCTGTTTGGGTTGGTGACTTTTGAATCCCTGCTCAAACATTCTTTGTTATTTTCGCAGGGTCTATTCTTTGATGAGGCGTACGGCTTCTACCCGGGCCAGGTCTTGATAGGTCCTGCTAAATTATTCTCTAATGTCCAGTGGCTGTCTGGTGTCAAACCTGTCCTTAGCAGGAAGTGCAAGTTCAGGGCGGTGGTGGAAGAGGTACAGTGAGGATTCTCTTTAGGCCTACTGTCTTTTCTTACAGACACAAACATTGTACAGTGCCTGATAGGGCTGGGCGATAAAACAATAGCAATATGTATCACAACACACATGGAATCAATATCAATACAAAATGTGTTGTTCAATCAAACGTTCTATATAGTTTGGGGTCACCCAAACAATTTTGTGGAATAGCCTTCATTTCTAAGAACAAGAATAGACTGTCGCGTTTCAGATGAAAGTTCTCTTTTTCTGGCCATTTTGAGCGTTTAATTGACCCCACAAATGTGATGCTCCAGAAACTCAATCTGCTCAAAGGAAGGTCAGTTTTGTAGCTTCTGTAACGAGCTAAACAGTTTTCAGATGTGTGAACATGATTGCACAAGGGTTTTCTAATTAGCCTTCTGAGCCAATGAGCAAACACATTGTACCATTAGAACACTGGAGTGATAGTTGCTGGAAATGGGCCTCTATGCACCTATGTAGATATTGCACCAAAAAGCAGACATTTGCAGCTAGAATAGTCATTTACCACATTAGCAATGTATAGAGTGTATTTCTTTCAAGTTAAGACTAGTTTAAAGTTATCTTCATTGAAAAGTACAGTGCTTTTCCTTCAAAAATAAGGACATTTACATGTGACCCCAAACTTTTGAACGGTAGTGTGTGTATATATATATATATATATATATATATATATATATATATATATATATATTAGAGATGTCCGATAATATCGGTCTGCCGATATTATCGGCCGATAAATGCGTTAAAATGTAATATCGGAAATTATCGGTATCAGTTTTTTTATTATCAGTATCTTTTTTTATTTTATTTTTTTTATTTAATTAAATCCACATAAAAAACACAAGATACACTTACAATTAGTGCACCAAGCCAAAAAACCTCCTTCCCCCCATTTACACTCATTCACACAAAAGGGTTGTTTCTTTCTGTTATTAATATTCTGCTTCCTACATTATATATCAATATATATCAATACAGTCTGCAAGGGATACAGTCCGTAAGCACACATGATTGTGCGTGCTGCTGCTCCACTAATAATACTAACCTTTAACAGTTAATTTTTTACAAATGTTCATTAATTACTAGTTTCTATGTAACTGTTTTTATATTGTTTTACTTTCTTTTTTATTCAAGAAAATGTTTTAAATTTATTTATCTTATTTTATTTGATTCATTTTTTTAAAAAGTACCTTATCTTCACCATACCTGGTTGTCCAAATTAGGCATAATAATGTGTTAATTCCATGACTGTATATATCGGTTGATATCGGTATCGGTTGATATTGGTATCGGTAATTAAAGAGTTGGACAATATCGGCATATCGGATATCGGCAAAAAGCCATTATCGGACATCCCTAATATATATATATATACATATATATATATATACACTTTTTTTTTTCCTTCTTCGGAATGAACAGGAAGTGGAAACGAGGTTGCTTGCATGACCAAAGGCACTCGGGAACCGAGCAATGCACCAAGTGATCACTGATCAGGTAACAGTATCAGTTATCAAGTTTGCTTGCGCCAGCTTGTTGTCCCGCAGTTGATTCTCTGCATGAAGTGAGAAGAGAAACTAAAAATGGCAGAGAGCGAAGAAATTGTCTATCAAACAGGAAAAGTCAACTGACATTATGGCAGTTTGTTTTGATTTTTTTAAACGGACCGCAGTCAGACCAAGGTGCTCTTAATCAGTAATAGCACATCACCTCTTAATCAGTAATAGCACATCACCTCTTAATCAGTAATAGCACATCACCTCTTAATCAGTAATAGCACATCACCTCTTAATCAGTAATAGCACATCACCTCTTAATCAGTAATACCACATCACCTCTTAATCAGTAATAGCACATCACCTCTTAATCAGTAATAGCACATCACCTCTTAATCAGTAATAGCACATCACCTCTTAATCAGTAATAGCACATCACCTCTTAATCAGTAATAGCACATCACCTCTTAATCAGTAATAGCACATCACCTCTTAATCAGTAATAGCACATCACCTCTTAATCAGTAATACCACATCACCTCTTAATCAGTAATAGCACATCACCTCTTAATCAGTAATAGCACATCACCTCTTAATCAGTAATACCACATCACCTCTTAATCAGTAATAGCACATCACCTCTTAATCAGTAATAGCACATCACCTCTTAATCAGTAATAGCACATCACCTCTTAATCAGTAATAGCACATCACCTCTTAATCAGTAATAGCACATCACCTCTTAATCAGTAATAGCACATCACCTCTTAATCAGTAATAGCACATCACCTCTTAATCAGTAATAGCACATTACCTCATCCACCCTCGCACAGCTGCCACTAAACCTGCAGAAAATAGTCTTTTCAGGTGTCTCTGTTTACATTTTCCCTCTGGGCACTATTTTGTTACCTTTTATTAAGCATTTCATACATAATTTAGTTAGGTTAAGTGTTGAATGACATTTTATATTTTGGTTGAGTGTTTTCCATGCTTGTGTTGACATTTACTCCTCTCAGCCCTGATAGCTAAGGGGATTGTAATCAGGAAGGTTACATTTGAAATAAAAATGTTTACATTTAATATATTTCTCTCCTGGTCCTTACTTAAGGTGAGGTCATTAGAAATATGAATAATTATCCATCAATGCAAGCCAGATCCAGTTCCAGCCATATCGCCCAGCCCTACAACCTGCATAAAAACACCATCCACGTCATGCTGATTGTAGACTTGTTTGCCACCAAAGTTGTGCACGTCCATTTGGGATTGTCAATTATTTTTTTGCTGGCAACTTGTTCAGGTAAAGGTGGAGGAGCTGAAGGTGACGTGGATCACTAAAAGCTACTCCCCAAAAGGCTCTGACAGCATCTATCCTCCCCCTGGCACCATCACCCAGGAGAATCTTTGCAGGTTTGTTGACGTCCTCTTTCACTTCACAGCCATGTGTAATATAGCATATATTACATATTCACCTGACAATAATTTACATGCATTTGCATTTCCTGATCTATTTTTTACTATGGATTATTTTAGTAATCCAGTAATATATCAATGTCTTTAATCTTTTAGGCCCTTGGCTCTCTTTTCCTCTATTGTCCAAAAGCAGTGAAGTTGTCACGTTGTGTAAATGGTAAATAAAAAGAGAATACAAGAAATCCTTTTTAACTTATATTCAATTGAATAGACTGCAAAGACAAGATATTTCATGTTCACACTGAGGAACTTCATTTATTTTTTGCAAATAATCATGAATGTAATGGCAGCAACACATTGCAAAAAAGGCATTTTTACCAGTGTGTTGCATGGCCTTTCCTTTTAACAACACTCAGTAAAGGTTTGGGAAGTGAGGAGACACATTTTTGACGTGGAATTCTTTCCCATTCTTGCTTGATGTACAGCTTAAGTTGTTCAACAGTCTCCCTTGTCATATTTTAGCCTGCACACATTTTCAATGTCTGGACTACAGGCAGGCCAGTCTAGTACCCACACTCTTTTACTATGAAGTCACGCTGTTGTAACACTTGGCTTGGCATCGTCTTGCTGAAATAAGCAGGGGCGTCCATGGTAACAACATATGTTGCTCCAAAAGCTGTATGTACCTTTCAGCATTAATGGTGCCTTCACAAATGTGTAAGTTACCCATGTCTTGGCCACTAATACACCCCCATACCATCACACATGCTGCCTTTTACACTTTCACCCTAGAACATGTCTTGACCACTAATACACCCCCATACCATCACACATGCTGCCTTTTACACTTTCACCCTAGAACAATCCGGATGGTTCTTTTCCTCTTTATCCGGAGGACACGACGTCCACAGTTTCCAAAAACAATTTGAAATGTGGACTCGTTAGACCACAGAAGACTTTTCCACTTTGCATCAGTCCATCTTAGATGAGCTCGGGCCCAGCAAAGCCGGCACCGTTTCTGGGTGTTGTTGATAAATGGCTTTGGCTTTGCATAGTAGAGTTTTAACTTGCACTTACAGATGTAGCGACCAACTGTAGTTACTGACAGTGGTTTTCTGAAGTGTTCCTGAGCCCATGTGGTGATATCCTTTACACACTGATGTGGCTTTTTGATGCAGTACCGCCTGTGGGATCCAAGGTGTGTAATATCATGGCTTACGTGCAGTGATTTCTCCACATTCTCTGAACCTTTTGATGATATTACGGAGCGTAGATGGTGAAATCCCTAAATTCCTTGTTGAGAAATGTTGTTGTTCAACAATTTGCTCAGGCATTTGTTGACAAAGTGGTGACCCTCGCCCCGTCCTTGTTTGTGAATGACTGAGCATTTCATGGAATCTACTTTTATACCCAATCATGGCACCCACCTGTTCCCAATTAGCCTGTTCACCTGTGGGATGTTCCAAATAAGTCTTTGATGAGCATTCCTCAACTTTATCACTCTTTTTTGCCACTTGTGCCAGCTTTTTGGAAACATGTTGCAGGCATCACATTCCAAATGAGCTAATATTTGCAAAAAAAAACAAAGTTTCTCAGTGTGAACATGAAATATCTTGTCTTTGCAGTCTATTCAATTGAATATAAGTTGAAAAGGATTTGTTGTATTCTCTTTTTATTTACCATTTACACAACTTCACTGCTTTTGTAGTTTGTATTTGAGTCATCTCTCTCGGCACTCTGAGAACAAACGCACAAACGCATGCACACGATTTAGTAGTGTTATAGTCATGGCATAGATTAGAGTCAGAGCTTTTCTTCCTGTCCCTCACACACGACACTGACCTCGAGAGAGAAACAAAAGTTTGGCGAGTTGGCAAACAGAGAAGGAGTTCTGGTACTGATTCTAAGATGATGGTACTCCATGAAGCTAAGTCATCAAACTGTCAAGTATTTTTATAGAAACTAGTTTTTCTTTGGCTTCCTTTTTCCCCCAACACAAGTGTTGTCTTATATGTGGCTCAGTTCAGTAGTTGAAACTAAAGTGTTGTTCTCCTTACTGCCTTTAGGGTAAGGCGCCTTGGCTACTACGACCACACCCAGAGGCAGCTTGGAGAGAGGGCACTTTACGTCTTCCCTGCCAAGGGGGACGCCACACGCATCTCATTTGAAGGGCCTGAAGGGGCCCATGTCCTCTCGGAGGATCCCGTGGTCAGAAAGGTGTAGATTACAGGAATGACTTGTTATCCAGCTTGAAGCTCATGTATTAACAGTTGTGTGGATTTCCTACTAAAAATTGGCCTACGCTCAAATCCAGAGAACACACAAAATCAGATGTGTGCACACGCACTAATACAAGCACATTTCTTTTTACATCCCAATCAACGGCACATGTTTGGGTGGCTGGACACGCCCCCTTATAAAAATGCAAATCCTATTGAAATTAGCCACGTGCCTGACATTACACTATCTGCCCAATCAGTTAGTTGGCGGTGCTTCTTTATGGCTTTTCAAGGCAGCGAGAGAGGGTTGAATGGAATAAAGTGTGTGAGCCTGTCGAGGCTGCAGGCTCCGAGAACCGCACACAGGCTGAAATACAAAGTAAAAATGGTCGGACATCAGGAAGGAGGTGAAGAAGAAGATGGATGCAGGGCCAAAACAGGCGAGAAGACCTGAGATAAAGTAGTGCTCATCCTTTTTAAAAAAAGATAGTTGCTGCAATGATACGTAATACTTGAGAAAAGGTGGGTGACTCAATTACCACTAGGGATGATACTCGAAACCGGTTTTCCCAGTTGTTCGATAAGAAAAGAACCGAGTCCTCGGACTCGAATCCCTTTTTGAGAACCGGTACCCGTTATCGAGACCACTATAGTAAATAAAAAGAGTTGGTTCTTTATTCAAATCCCGTCCCGACCAGAAATGCTCCGTGGGACATCACAAGAAATGACGTCACGTAGCTCAGTCATTAGGCGCAGATAGCGAAAGCAGGAAAAAAATGGACGGGAAAAAGCGCTCCAAGGTGTAATAAAGTTCAAAACAAAAGCTATAATCCAATGAATAACTTTACTGAGAGATTTGAGCAGGGTAAAAATACACGAACACTTTTACGACGAAGCAGAAACATAGCAACCAGGCTAGCAACGCACCTCCTTTACGGCAGCTGTCGCAACCTTCTTAAAGCAACCGCAGCACATACATATATATACAACACTGCAGCACATACATATATATACAACACTGCAGCACATACATATATATACAACACTGCAGCACATACATATATATACAACACTGCAGCACATACATATATATACAACACTGCAGCACATACATATATATACAACACTGCAGCACATACATATATATACAACACTGCAGCACATACATATATATACAACACTGCAGCACATACATATATATACAACACTGCAGCACATACATATATATACAACACTGCAGCACATACATATATATACAACACTGCAGCACATACATATATATACAACACTGCAGCACATACATATATATACAACACTGCAGCACATACATATATATACAACACTGCAGCACATACATATACAATATATCTCTCTTTTTTAACTCTTTCCTTATAAACGTTACAAAATCACACTGTAGATGTGTTGTCTGTCTAATTATAAATAATGCAGACGAGGCGTGTTGGCTGACTTCTTGACGTTTACTTTCACAGCGTGCTCATAACCTCATTCTTAGCTGCCGGGTGACGACATGCAACACTTTTCAGGGCTACCGCGCATGCTCGTCACTCCCGTTGCATGCTGGGTAGTGTAGTTGTTATATTCCCTAGCTCATAACATCTTTCCCCCTATAAAGAAATAATGTTATGTATTTCTTTTTTTTAGCTTTAACTTGTCATTTTTTAGCATTGTAACCACATTTGCAAACAACTTTTCTCTTCATAGAATTTTCTTTCAATAAAGAAAGTGCAAAAATGTCAAAGCATCATAACAAACAGTTATGTCAAATAGCAGCAGAAGTGCACTTGTTGGAGAGCTGTATTATTTCCAGTTTTGTGCCCAAGGGACTGATTTTATTTAACACTATTATTATTTATACACCTATAGTGATCACAGAGACAGCTTGTTTTTGTGTTACTGTATATATTTGTTTCTCTGAAAAATCCCACTTAATATACTTTGGGTAACAACAGTCAATATTTATTTATTTTATTTTATTTTTTTAGGGGGGTAAAAGTCAATATTTATTTATTTATTAGATTAAATTGTTTTCTTATATAATAAAAGTGAGCTTTTGTTATTTGTTTTTATGAAAAATCACACTTAATATACTTTGGGTAACAACAGTCAATATTTATTTATTTTATTTTATTTTTTTAGGGGGGTAAAAGTCAATATTTATTTATTTATTAGATTAAATTGTTTTCTTATACAATAAAAGTGAGCTTTTGTTAAACCAAATATTGTGTGTTTTTTTCCATATACAACAACCTATCTGGACTCCATAAGAGAATCGATAAGGAATCGGTTCAATAAGAGGATTCCATAATAGGCTCGAACTCGATAATTTCTTATCAAACATCATCCCTAATTACCACCAAAATGTGTTCATACAGTAGCCTGCTCACAGCCAAATGACAGTTTCAAGTATAAACTGTCTTTTATTTGGTGAGAAGTAACTCTGGTTTGACTCCTCAATTAATTATCAGAACACAGGAGAGCTTCTTGCTGTAGCAGCCATTCATGTGCTGCAAAGTTCCTGCAACGCCCGGCTGCAGCTGCTGGTGCTGCAGTCCCAGGAACACATTGTGGCAGCAATAGGTGGCAAAATGATGGCCCAGATAAATGAATAAACGTCCTGACAAATATGAATATGAAGCTTTAAATGCATCGGCGAAAAAGTGAATTTTGTGTCCTTGCCTCAATCTTTTTTACACTGTTGAAGTCAAATGTTGGCAAAGCCCAAAGGAGCACCTCTGTGGTTTCTACAGCCTGTAGAAATGTGTGTGTGTCCCAGGCAGGGCACATTTCCATGCTCAGTTCACTCTAGATACATCTCAAATTTGCTAGGTTTTAATACATGAGGCCCCACAACATATTTAACCTAATATTTGTGCGTGTTGTGTTTTGCAGTTGAAAAGAATTTTAAAGAAGGATTCCGGGAAGAAGACGGAGAATATTGATGCACAAGGTACCAAACAACTCAGTAATATGTTTTAGTTCCATACTGTGCATTCCCATCCTTATTCCTCCACACCAGGGGTCACCAACGCGGTGCCCGCGGGCACCAGGTAGCCCGTAAGGACCAGATGAGTAGCCCGCTGGCCTGTTCTAAAAATAGCTCAAATAGCAGCACTTACCAGTGAGCTGCCTCTATTTTTTTAATTGTATTTATTTACTAGCAAGCTGGTCTCGCTTTGCTCGACATTTTTAATTCTAGGAGAGACAAAACTCAAATAGAATTTGAAAATCCAAGAAAATATTTTAAAGACTTGGTCTTCACTTGTTTAAATAAATTCATTAATTTTTTTACTTTGCTTCTTATAACTTTCAGAAAGACAATTTTAGAGAAAAAATACAACCTTAAAAATGATTTTAGGATTTTTAAACACATATACCTTTTTACCTTTTAAATTCCTTCCTCTTCTTTCCTGACAATTTAAATCAATGTTCAAGTATTTATTTATTTTTTATTGTAAAGAATAATAAATAACTTTTAATTTAATTATTCATTTTAGCTTCTGTTTTTTCGACGAAGAATATTTGTGAAATATTTATTCAAACTTATTATGATTAAAATTCAAAAAAATTATTCTGGCAAATCTAGAAAATCTGTACAAACAAATTTAAATCTTATTTCAAAGTCTTTTGAATTTCTTTTAAAATTTTTGTTCTGGAAAATCTAGAAGAAATAATGATTTGTCTTTGTTAGAAATATAGCTTGGTCCAATTTGTTATATATTCTAACAAAGTGTAGATTGGATTTTAACCTATTTAAAACATGTCATCCAAATTCTAAAATTAATCTTAATCAGGAGAAATTACTAATGATGTTCCATGAATTATTTTTTAAATTTTTTCAAAAAGATTCGAATTAGCTAGTTTTTCTCTTCTTTTTTTCGGTAGAATTTTGAATTTTAAAGAGTCGAAATTGAAGATAAACTATGTTTCAAAATTTAATTGTCATTTGTTTCGTGTTTTCTCCTTTTTTAAACCGTTCAATTAAGTGTAAATATCATTAATTATTAATAACAACATAGAGTTAAAGGTAAATTGAGCAAATTGGCTATTTATGGCAATTTATTTAGGTGTGTATCAAACTGGTAGCCCTTCGCATTAATCACTACCCAAGAAGTAGCTCTTGCTTTCAAAAAGGTTGCTGACCCCTGCTCCACACACATGAGAAGTCTTTCATCCTTTGTCGTGGTCAGCAAATGGAGCGTCTCCTTCCTCCAAGAGTCTTGGAAGTAAATGTCAGAGAGCTGTGAGAGCAGTCTGTCAGACAGACTCCACAAATGAGGCTTGAGCTGAGGGAATAGTCTGTGCAGAAGCAAAGTGCAGCTTTGTCTGCTTGATCCAGGAACATGCATGACAATGTTGTTATTCTCCCCTCACAGGACTCCATTCTCCAAACCAATGCAGTGTTTCCCCAGGTTGTGCTGGGGAGGGCCTAGTCTATATGACATCATTTATGCATCATCTGCGATAATGCATATATTTTCTATATAAAGGCAAACATTTAAAAAAAAATCTGTGTTAGTATTAATTAGTATTAACATAAATTTGTGCCTGTATTATATCGTTTTGCTCTATTTTTCAAGTGTTGCTGCTCATTGCACAATGTACTTTGAGAAACTTCATCAATCCTTTTAGTGACTTAAAACAAAACAAAACCGTCTAGCAACAAATCTAGCATCTATTTCTGGTGTTATTGGAGACTACTTGTCATTAGAGACTCTACTTCTGTAGACTGATTAGAGACTCTACTTCTGTAGACTGTACTTGTCATTAGAGACTCTACTTCTGTAGACTGTACTTGTCATTAGAGACTCTACTTCTGTAGACTGTACTTGTCATTAGAGACTCTACTTCTGTAGACTGTACTTGTCATTAGAGACTCTACTTCTGTAGACTGTACTTGTCATTAGAGACTCTACTTCTGTAGACTGTACTTGTCATTAGAGACTCTACTTCTGTAGACTGTACTTGTCATTAGAGACTCTACTTCTGTAGACTGTACTTGTCATTAGAGACTCTACTTCTGTAGACTGTACTTGCCATTAGAGACTCTACTTCTGTAGACTGTACTTGTCATTAGAGACTCTACTTCTGTAGACTGTACTTGTCATTAGAGACTCTAGTTCTGTAGCTTCACTTCCACAATGAACAGCGAGAGCTGCTGCTCCCGATGACACTTTCTCTTCATGAAAGCGTGCCGCCGTCGTCCAATACTTGCACATTGCACATTTTGTAGATCGCTGTCTGCGGGTACATCTCAGATATATTGAAGTAAATCCACATTGCAGACATGTTGCCTCTGCTCCAGACAATCGAATGCGTATTTCTTACGTCATCACGACATCTTGTTCAGCAGTTCTGTTTCAGGGATCTTTTTTCAGTGGCCAAATTTTCGGTGCATCACAAGTCAAATGTGATCATATTATAGGTTATATATATATCCATTCATAGAATATATAACTTTAATTTATTTTCACATAAAAAACACCTAATTTTGAAGGTGTGGCGGCTTTTATTTTGCTGTGGTGGGGCGCCACCATCAATTACAAATAGGGGGTATGTTGGGTCTGTCTATAAACTCACAAACTTGTCATCACAATTGTTTTAATCTCATCTTTTAACAAACATGATCATATTTTGCTGCAGGCGAGCACAAATCGGAACAAACGGACTCCTGCCATCACAACAGTAATGGCCCTGTTGAACCCAACCTGACTGCCCCTGAACCCCAAAACACACATGACGCCCCTGCAGAACTCTGGGAGCAGGACGCAGATGACGAAGCAGCAGAAGACACTGATGATACCAGGTCCGCCATTTAGCCTATGATCAAATAAATGCACACACACACACACACACACACACACACACACACACACACACACACACACACACACACACACACACACACACACACACACACACACACACACACACACACACACACACACACACAAGTCCCTTTGGTGCTTTCAAAAAAGTTAACAACCATGTTGCCACAATAATACTTAAAAGAAAAAGTTTTATTACGCATCTCAGTTGACACCTAACTCAGTCCTCAAAACATATGTATGGTCTCTCTTTCTTTTTGGTTGTGGATGCTGGACTTTAAACAATCAACTGAAAAAATTAAAGGCAACTGAAATGTGGCTCTTAAGAAAAATGCTCCGCCTATCATGGACAGAAAAGAAAAGTAATTAAAAGGTATTAGAACTACCAAAAATGATCTCTAATTGAAAGAATTTGAAAGAGGCAGCTCAAATTCCTTGGACATATCAGAAAAGTCATCTTAGAAAAAGTGATGTTAACAGGAAAATTAGAAGGAAAGAAAGCAACATATGTCACCTAGGAAACTTCATTGGAAATAACAATACAGTGAAACCTCGATTTATTAACTTAATTGGTTATTGAACAGGGTTTATTGATTAATAAGTTTGTATAGTGATGAAAATGTCTCCATATAAGCAATGTAAATATAAATAATGGCTCCCAGCCTCGACAAAAGTCCATATTTTAGTGAAGGTTTGTACACAATATAAAGTGCTACACTGTTCTGTATATGAAAGAAACATAACAAGGAGGTAATGGGTGTAGCTAACAAGCCAAAACAACAAGAAGCTGCTGTCCTCTGTATGTGCTGCTCTGCCAACACGCACACACACACACAAGTCCCTTTGTTGCCCTCACAAATAATCAGAAATCACAACATTTCCTTAACGACGGCGTGGCGAAGTTGGTAGAGTGGTCGTGCCAGCAATCGGAGGGTTGCTGGTTACTGGGGTTCAATCCCCACCTTCTACCATCCTAGTCACGTCCGTTGTGTCTTTGGGCAAGACACTTCACCCTTGCTCCTGATGGCTGCTGGTTAGTGCCTTGCATGGCAGCTCCCGCCATCAGTGTGTGAATGTGTGTGTGAATGGGTGAATGTGGAAATAGTGTCAAAGCGCTTTGAGTACCTTGAAGGTAGAAAAGCACTATACAAGTATAACCCATTTATCATTTATTATCATTTAACATTTCCTTAACATTAACAACCATATTGCTCCAATACCAAACATTTAAAAAAGTAAACTCCGCTTCCATTAACATTGGCAAAGCAGGAGTTGAGGAGAAAAGAGCAGACGGGGGGGGATTGGGGCGAGGGGCCGTGCGTGTGCTTTGGAAGAGGCTTTCAAATAAGTTAGCTTTGACATCTTTTCCCAGATAAGTCAGATCTCATCACAATTTAAACTTGCTGTGGTACGTCCATTCTTCCATACTTGTGAGTGCTATTAATGTACTCTTGGTAAATAGTCACTGTGATTCCCTCCTTCTTTCCACGCTGGTCTGTTGTCTTTTTGGGACTCATATTGAGTTAGCACACTGGAAAAAAACTTGTCAAAAGGCGAAAAATCACAGAAAAGACAAAAATGCTGAAGTACTGAGAAGTGATTACCGTATTTTTCGGACTATAAGTGGCAGGTTTTTTTCATAGTTTGGCCGGGGGTGCGACTTATACTCAGGAGCGACTTATGTGTGAAATGATGAACACATTAGCGTCAAATATCAAATAATATTATTGATGTCATTGACGTAAGAGACTAGACGTATAAGATTTCATGGGATTTAGCGATTAGGAGTGACAGATTGTTTGGTAAACGTATAGCATGTTCTATATGTTATAGTTATTTGAATGACTCTTACCATAATATGTTACGTTAACATACCAGTTGGTTATTTATGCCTCATATAACGTACACTTATTCAGCCTGTTGTTCACTATTCTTTAGACATTTTAAATTGCCTTTCAAATGTCTATTCTTGCTGTTGGCTTTTATCAAATACATTTCCCCAAAAAATGTGACTTATATATGTTTTTTTCCTTCTTTATTATGCATTTTCAGCAGGTGCGACTTATACTCCGGTGCGACTTATACTCCAAAAATACGGTAGTAATGTACTTCACAGTAAGTGACGTAGAGGCCTCCGTCTCCCCCAAAATGCTGCGCCCTGCTTTGTGCCTGCAAGCGGGACACAAAATGAATGAATGAATGAATGAAGCCTTCGCACACGAGACATGGTTCGCACACAGGCGTATTTGGCCCGATCTAAAAGTTTGTTAATCGAAAAGTTTGCTAATAGTTTTTTTTTAATTGAGGTTCCACTGTAATTAGACTTAGACTTCCTTTTATTGTCATTCAAATTTGAACTTTATAGTACAGACCAGGGGCCGTACTTATCAAGCTTCTTAGAATGACTCCTAAGAAGTCTGCTAAGAGTTGACTTAAGAGTAAATAAATTCTTGGCTGAAAGCTGCACTTAAAAGTTAGTTATCAAGCGTCTTACTCACACTTTCAGCGAAGTGTAGGACTGAATCTTAAGTGTCACACTCAGAGCTGAATTACGACATTACTATGTGCCGTAAACGCAATTTTAGGTGACGTCATTTCTGTGTCCATAGAAATGACCAATCACGGAAGGGAATCCCTTGTCTAAGAATAAAGAAATATCTTGGAAATATTTAAGTGGACAATGGGAGTGTATATTTTGACAATAAACTACAAAATAATACAAAACAAACTAGTCCCCGCCGGCACTCCCTCTCTTCTCTCGCCCACACACTCACTGACGTCACTCACCTCACGGCCACACACATACGCTACTGTCATAACATTTTCTTTCCAATTCATTAAGTAGGCAACTAATTTGAAACTGGTGTGGGTGGCTCTATATATACTAGCCCACTGCAGACACATGCAGAAATCAACAAGGAATCGAAAAGTATTAAATCTGTGACAAAAATAATATCCGCTCTGTCTAAACGATACCGTTTGATCAGCTGCTCGTCATCAAAAAAAAAAAACATTGTTCCGTTCCCTGAATGTTGGCGCACGTCTCTCTCGCCTCAGTGCCATCCCCTGCTGGCAACTCCTAACCACTTAAGACACCTCTGAAGGTCTCTTAAATATCGTGGAGAGTAGGAGTGATTCTTAGACTTAAGAATGTTGATAAAAAGCTTTTATTCTTAAGTTTGAGAGTAGGACTAAATTTCGCAAATTCTCAGGACTTAAGTGTAAAATGGCACTCTAAGAAGCTTGATAAGTACGGCCCCTGAACAAAAGTTTGTTGCATTAGCTCATGGTAGTGCAGGATAAAAGAGCAATAAGGTGCAGATATAAATAAATAGATTATTGTACAGATAAATATATTGCACTTTTGCGTATGCATCAAAGTTTATGGATGTATGTTATATTGTCTTTATATTCCAGCCACTTCATCCATTTTTGAGGGGAATTGAGGGGATTATTATGATGCGTTCAAGAGTCTTACGGCCTGAGGGAAGAAGCTGTTACAGAACCTGGAGGTTCTGCTATGGAGGCTGCGGAACCTCTTTCTAGAGTCCAGCAGTGAAAACAGTCCTTGGGGGGGAATATATATACAAATATAAATACAAATATATGTAATATAATATAATAAATGTCTGCCAACTCCATGATGAGGATGCAAGCAGGCTATACAAGACACTATAGCACACAGTTGATCATCAGTTTGTAAACTTGTCTCAGAACAGCTCCAAGAATTGTTCTCTCTCGCTCTCTCCAACCGGCCTGCAGCTCTCTGACGTCGTCGGCCAGCTCCACAGCCTCCTCTCAAAGCGGAGGCCTGGGAAGCAACCGCAAAAAGAGCATCCCGCTGTCAATCCGCAACCTGAAGAGGAAGCACAAGAAGAAGAGGACCAAGTTCTCCCGCGAGTTCAAACCTGGAGACTGGTGAGCCTGTCTTGGTGTCTTGGCCCTCTGATGCACAGAACACAGTGCAAGTGGAACATGATTAATATTGTGTGTGCAGTGTGGCTGTGGAAGTGGTATCTACCAAGACAACAGCTGATGTGATGTGGAAGGACGGGCAGGTGGAGAAGGGGATCAGATCCAACGACCTCATCCCCATCCAGCACCTTGACAGCCACGAGTTTTGTCCTGGTGACTTTGTTGTGGACAAACGACGTAAGTATTGACTTTTGACATTCCTGGAATTGTAATATCATGTTTGTATCTTGTGTTTCTCGCTGTAGCCCAAGCCCTCCAGGACCCAGGGGTGTACGGCGTGATCCAGTCTGGCGACCACAGGGGTAGAACGTGCATCGTCAAGTGGATTAAACTCAATGCCACCAGTGATGATGTGGAGGCAAGTCAAGAAATGAACATTATTGTGGTTTGTGTGCATCAACTAAGCTTCTTTGGCCTCCAGGTAATTGGTGTGGAGGAAGACGTCAGCGTGTACGACATAGCAGATCACCCTGACTTCCATTTCCGCACCACTGACATTGTCATTAGAATATGGAACTCTGAAGACGGAGAGAACGACTGTGGAAATGAGGTGAATGGATACGTTTGTTTGGATAATTACTGGAACTTCTTGGTCAGCAATAATAGAGTCAGAATACCGTATTTTCCGGACCATAGGGCGCACCGGATTATAAGGCGCACTGCCGATGAATGCTCTATTTTCGATCTTTTTCATATATAAGGCGCACCAGATTATAGGGCACATTAAAGGAGTCATTTTATTATCATATTTTCCTAAATGTAAAAGACTTCCTTGTGGTCTACATAACATGTAATGCTGCTTCTTTGCTCCAAATGTTGCATAGATGATGTTTTACTCATCATCTTCAACTTATTTTCTAAATGTAAAAGACTTCCTTGTGGTCTACATAACATGTAATGCTGCTTCTTTGCTCAACATGTTGCATAGATGATGTTTTACTCATCATCTTCAAGTCGCTTTCTGACAGTCTCTTCTGGATTTTTTGTGGGCGGTCTTATTTACGTGCCTCCACTTGGACAGCATCATCTTTGTTGTAGTGGTGTAGCGTGCAAGGACGGGAGTGGAAGAAGTGTCAAAAGATGGCGCTAACTGTTTTAATGACATTCACACTTTACTTCCATCAATAACAAAGCAGCATCTCCTCATCCGCCGGAAATGTGTCCAACCGGAACTCTCTAATAAGTAAAGTTCCTTGGGTGAATAATGTAAAGTCACTACACCGGTATGTTTTAGTGCTTTCATGGTGAGTTTACTGACAGATATAAGTAAGAACTTTACACTACTTTATATTAGAAATGGCAACATGAATGTCACATAAGAAGATAGAGACAAAGAAGAAGCTTATCCACTATGGTGTTGCCACGGACTACAAAGGCAGACACGCCCAATTTTTCATGACTTATGCAGATCCCAAATACAGATCAGCAGGTAGCAGAAGGTTAGAAAAGTTGCTTTTTCATAATATTGTGAAACAAAACACCAGATAATGTCTTACCTTACACACACAGCATAATAATACTCCTATGTTGAAGCACATCAAGGGGTGTGGCTTCATAGCTTACCAAAGTCCTACTAAAACATTTTGATAGAATTTTGAGTGCCGTGTGTAATGTTTTATATTTTCAATGGAACATATACAATGTTGGTGTTGTTTACTTAATCATATTGCATTCTACACATATCTCTTATGTTTGACTGTCATCTACTGGTCACACTTATCATTACACCATGTACCAAAAAAACCAAAAACGCTTCGAGGTCGGTAAGCAAAACCAAATGTATTCCGTACATTAGGCGCACCGGGTTGTAAGGCGCGCTGTCGAGTTCTGAGAAAAAAAAAAGATTTTAAGTGCGCCTTATAGTGTGGAAACTACGGTAAGCTGTATTAGCCAAAATATGTTGAACACACAAGACATTTAACACTGTGCTCTCTTGTCAAATGTGAACAATAAATCTTAACGATTAATTAAAAATATAAACAAGGACTTAAATAACAAATATTTGTAAGACTTAGAAATTAGAGTACAGTGGTGAATAGAGCAAAATCAAAAAGGATGAGGTGAACATGAGTTAGTACATCCACAGTGACAGGTAAGTTCCAGGTGACAGGAATGATGTCGACATTCAGACTAATTAATCAGCAAAGTTTATGTTTGACGTGTTCCTTTATGATCTAGACCAGGGGTCACCAACCTTTTTGAAAGCAAGAGCTACTTCTTGGGTAGTGATTAATGCGAAGGGCTACCAGTTTGATACACACTTATATAAATTGCCAGAAATAGCCAATTTGCTCAATTTACCTTTAACTCTATGTTATTATTAATAATTAATGATATTTATCTTTGTGGAAACACTGATCATCTTAATGATTTCTCACATTAAATATATATAGAAACAGATAAATATCAATATGCAACACTTTATTTTTATATTTTCTCTAAGTGCACATTTTTCAAATGGAACATTTTCAAATGATCACTTCTAAGACAGTCTTGTGAAATAATAATATCCCATTTTAACTAGCTAGCCACTAACATTTGTTAACAAATCATGAATTACTTTGCACCATGTTTGTACAAATAATAACTCATGTAAAATACAAAAGTCAACCCTCCAATGTTTAAATAAATCATGTCACACTTTGAACTGGACACCAAATCTGTTATCTGTTTCTTTGTCAGTTAGTGAAGACCAAGTCCTTCAAATATTTTCTTGGATTTTCAAATTCTATTTGACTTTTGTCTCTCTTAGAATTAAAAATGTCGGGCAAAGCGAGACCAGCTTGCTAGTAAATAAATACAATTTAAAAAATAGAGACAGCTCACTGGTAAGTGCTGCTATTTGAGCTATTTTTAGAACAGGCCAGCGGGCTACTCATCTGGTCCTTACGGGCTAGCTGGTGCCCGCGGGCACTGCGTTGGTGACCCCTGCTCTAGACCACAGGTGTCCAAAGTGTGGCACAATCAAAAAATACTATTACACAAAAATACATAAAAAATCTAAAAAAGCGAGCGTACAGGTGAAATGTAACAATGTTGACTCTAATAACACAAAGCTGCCATGCGGACTGTTTTTTTTCTTTAAAACTGTCATTGCTCAAAAAATAATAATGAATCAAAATCACTGTTGTTATGAATTATTGACCTATTGAAGTCTCCAATGACTTCACATCAAACATTCCACTTTGACATATTTTTGGGGGTGGAATATGCCTGTTTTGTGTGTTAGACATTAAAGTTTTCTACGACAAAAAGGTAGAAGACAAACAAAAAAACTCCCAACAAAAATAGTTTAAAATAAAAAAGGAATCACCACTGTGAAAGACCTCTATGCAGACGGAGTGTTCTCATCCTTCACTGAACTCTCTTCCAAATACGATTTGCCGAACTCCCACCTTTTTAGTTTTTTTCAGGCGAGGGACTTCGTAAAGAAACAGTTCCCACACTTTCCGAATCGTCCTCCGGAAACTCTTATAGATACATTATCTTTGAGCCCTAATCATAAAAAATGTATCTCTGTGTTATATACCTCTTTAAGTTCAGTTGCTCCAAAGTCTCTATCAGTGATAAGAGCCTCGTGGGAGAGCCATCTTAATACCAACATATCCCACCAACACTGGGACTCTGCCCTGAAACTGCTTCACTCCTCCTCAATATGTGCCCGCCATAGTCTCATCCAATGCAAAGTAATCCATCAAATTCATTACACTAACTCAAAACTATCCAAAATCTACCCCACTGTTAGCAATACCTGCAATAGATGTAAACAATCTCTGGCCGATCATGTCCATATGTTCTGGTCCTGCTCTAAACTATGTTCCTTTTGGGAGGATATTTTTGACACGATCGGGAAAGCATACGGTCAAAACTTTCCCCCCAACCCATTATCAGCCATTTTTGGCGTATGCCCCGATAACATGTGCCCGGTATCATTAAAAGGCGCTGTTGCTTTTACGACCTTGCTGGCCAGGCCATTGATCTTGTTTAATTGGAAGCTGGCTCGTCCCCCATCACACGGCCGTTGGATTAGAGAGGTTCTCTACAATCTCAAACTAGAAAAACTTAGGTTTTCGCTAAAAGGCTCGGCTCAAGCGTTTGAAAGCTCATGGAGTCCTTTCTTGCTGTATGTCAACTCTCTTGATTTATCCCCACACGCAGATGAGGAATAATCTCCCTTTTATTTATTATTATTATTTTATTTTAATTGTATTTAATTTAATTTTAATTTTATTTTTTCCCTTTCTCTCCTTTCAGCCTGTTTGTCTGTCTCTGGCCTCGTATGTGTGTGTGTGTGTGTGAGGATGTCTGTCTTTGTCGTCTTACTTGTTATATGATTGTGCCTTGTTGGTGTGACCTGAGTGGGGTGGGAGGGTGGGTGGGGATTTGGGTCTTAAGGGAAAGGGTGTGAAGAATTTTCTGACTTTAAAATTGTACTGTTTCGACTTGCACTTTTTTCTGTATTTGAAAATGCCAATAAAAAAAGTCGGATTAAAATAAAAAAGGAAATTGTAATCGATGGATGAATATAAAGATGTTCTAGAGATTTAACTGTTGAAAATAAAAACATCTGTATGACTTATTTTTTAAACTCAGTGCTTTAAAAGTAATGAATTACAATCAATGTTGTTACCAGTTATTGACCCATTTCAGTCTTCACTTACTTCACATCAAATATTCAACTTTGAAATGTTTTTGGGGCAAATGTTGCATGTTTAGTTTTTGCCTTAAAAACAAGAGTTTCTTTAACAAAACAAGTCTATAAAACATATATGTATGTATGAAAAAAAGAAAAATGACACGACTTAATAAAAAAAGACCCTTCTGTGTCCTGGAGAAACATAAAGGTTAAAAAAATCAATATATTGCAATGATTTTGAAAATGAAAAGTATCAAAGTGACCGTGCGTGCTTTTTAGTTTGCAGCCCTCAGTGGAAAAGCTTGATTTCAACCATACAGAGAATGAATCCTTTGCCTACATTTGAATGTTGTGCTGAATTGTGGAGGTTGAAAGATGCTCTCCTGCTCCCGCAGACATCAGTTGGCCAAGTGTCCAGGGTGGACGTCAACAGCAAAGTGGAAGTAGTGTGGGCAGACAACTCCATGACCATCGTCCTCCCACAGGTACACTTCAATTGTAAAACTACAAGTCAAATGAAATCCTGAAAAACACATTTGAACCCCACACAGCATCTCTATGGCGTAGAGTCCGAGATAGAGGAGACGGACTACGACTCTGTGGAGGAGACCAGCAGCGGCTTGTCCACCGAGGAGTGGGAGGATGAGAGCGACAGCTGGGAGACGGACAACGGCCTCACCACGGAAGACGACAGCCACGTCAACAATATGGACGTCACGGAGACGGCCACCCCCGTCCCCCTCGACTCCTCGGTGTTCATCATACCTCCTCAAGAGGGCAGCAAAGTCAGCAGTCCCACCAAAGCAGTGGAGGACCAAGTAGCTGTGGCTAGTGCTACTTCTGGAGGAGGTGTGTTGCTTTTTTATTATGTCAAAGCAGGCCCGGTCCTAACCAATCTGGCGCCCTAGGCAAGACTTTAGGTGGCGCCCCCCAACATCGGCAGTGAAGTGAATATACTCACAAGAAACCGAATAGTTTTGTCTTTGACCTTTTTTTTTTACTTAAAAAAAGCAAATTAACAATCAGAATAGTTAAAAAGATTTTAAAAAATATGGATAAATAAATGAATACAAAAAATAAAAAATGAATATATGAAATACAATATTTTTGACATACATAAACACAAAATAAAACGTGTCAACAAGTTGCATAAAATAAATTAAAAATACAATATAAATAAGGCACTGCACAAAACAAGATATCAAACCAGTATGACTTTAACAACTATATTACAAAAAAAGGGGATCCTACAGAGTTCTCTATTTGTGCTATTTAATATTGCATTAACTAGAATGACTTACAAATGACTGTACACCAGGGAGTACTGTAATTACCTAACAATACATTATTATTTTCCATAACAATTTAGCCCCCTCCACAATATTAACCCGACGTTAAAACAGAACTAGCTATTTATTGATTAGCAATTGCCGAATCATGTAACATTAGCTTAATGCTAAAAAGCCAGGTTACTATCACATTCTGTAACAGACAAATAATTTCATGTAGGCTAACGTTACCTACCTGCTACCTCTGTCTTTTTCTCGTTTCTCCTCTTCTTTTCTCTTTTTTCTTCCCTGGGCACCTGACAGTTTTGGCCGTTTTGACATCTTGTGTTGATTTTTTGATGTGGTGACGTCCAAAAAGAGTCATGATACGGGAAGGGAGGGGGCGCACCGTGCCGGGGGAGGGGGGGCGTAATGTTGTAACAAATAATATTTCTATTAAATAGGCTTTACTTTGCATTTTAATTAACGTGGGATTATTTTATGTATATTGTAGCGTCCCGGAAGAGTTACTGCTGCAAGGGGTTCTGGGTATTTGTTGTGTTGTGTTACGGTGCGGATGTTCTCCCAAAATGTGTTTGTCATTCTTGTTTGATGTGGGTTCACAGTGTGGCGCATATTTGTAACAGTGTTAAAGTTGTTTATACGGCCACCCTCAGTGTGACCTGTATGGCTGTTGACCAAGTATGTTGTATTTAATGTTGTCATTATGGTGGTACTTAATGAATACTTAGGTCTACTACACTACTGTATTTAATGATGTCATTATGGTGGTACTTAATGAATACTTAGGTCTACTACACTACTTTATTTAATGTTGTCATTATGGTGGTACTTAATGAATACTTAGGTCTACTACACTACTGTATTTAATGTTGTCATGATGGTGGTACTTAATGAATACTTAGGTCTACTACACTACTGTATTTAATGTTGTCATTATGGTGGTACTTAATGAATACTTAGGTCTACTACACTACTGTATTTAATGTTGTCATTACGGTGGTACTTAATGAATACTTAGGTCTACTACACTACTGTATTTAATGTTGTCATTACGGTGGTACTTAATGAATACTTAGGTCTACTACACTACTGTATTTAATGTTGTCATTATGGTTTTACTTGGAGAGTTTTTTTGTGAAAAAGTTTGAGAACCACTGTATTAATATTTAAACACAATCAACTTACCTTCTGCACACGGCTGGTATTAACTGACCTCCCCCTCACTGAGTGGGTAAGAAGGATTCATATCAGAAGATTCCTGTGGAATGAATGGTTGAATGTTGGACTATTGAAGTAGAAGTAGGAAGACGTCTTGTAACGAGGGCTCTCTCCTCAGGAAGTACTCCAGCAGGAGGCGTCAATGGAGCTGAGAAGAGCAGCAAGGACTGTGCTTCTCGGGGCTTCAGGGAGTTAAAGGAGGCCCTGAAGATCCTGGAGAGCCTGAAGAACATGACCGTGGAGCAACTCTGGACCGGCGTCTCTCCCACGTCCCCTACCTCAATCGAACCGGCTTTGGCGGCCAAGGCGGCGAGTTCGGCGCCGCCCTCGGCCCCCAAGAAGCCCACCAAGGAGCGCTTCCTGGACGACATCAAGAAGCTCCAGGAGAACCTGAGAAAGACGCTGGATAACGTGGCCATCGTGGAGGAGGAGAAGATGGAGGCCGTGGTGGAAGCAGGTGGGGGTGCAGGCGCAGGGCCGGAGGTACGTTGGATGAATGCTGCGCCATTGACAAGGAATGTGTGGGGTGCACTACTTGGCTACAACCAGCAGGGGCGCTGTTGAGTCAGCAAAGCAACGGGAGTTACTTACCAATCACATCTTTGTCCGCCATTTCAATACTTCTCCTCATTGTTTTCTTCCCCCTGCTGGTTCTTCCCTGTTCAGGCGGAGCAAGGCGGCGAGGAGAAGCCCCGCCCTGAGCCTCAGACGCCGGTGGGTGGACAAGAGTGGCCCACTGAGTCTCTGAGTGACACACCTGTACTGTGCCAACAGAGTGGCGGCAAACCTGGCGTCACCTTTACCAGTGCCAAAGGGGAAGTGTTCTCTGTGCTGGAGTGGGCACCAGGTGAGAAATCATGTCTGCTTGACTTTTGACTTTTTAGACTTTCTCTGGATTGTGGGAAGGACGCGTCAGTCCACCACACCTGATAAGTCCACCCAGATCCTCCTTCCAATTAGGCCGGCTCACGAGACTTCAGCTGCTGTGACTGCAGAGACTAATCATGTCTACATGAGTGCCATCTCTTTGGGACTTAGTTCAAAGACTAATCATGTCTACATGAGTGCCATCTCTTTGGGACTTAGTTCAATCCTCCAACCTTCTCTCTCTCTCTCTCTCTCTCTCTCTCTCTCTCTCTCTCTCTCTCTCTCTCCACTGCAGACACGCATTCCTTTCACAAAATGGAATTTCAGCCAGCCGAGGCTAAGAAGTTCTTCAGTACTGTCAGGAAGGAAATGGCTCTGCTGGCGACGTCGCTGCCTGACGGCATCATGGTCAAGACCTTCGAGGACCGCATGGTGGGTTCACGGTCATTTGGTTCTTTCTTACGCCCCCACTTAGAAAAAAGAAAACATTTTGTGCCCCCCCCACTCGCCGCCACGTCTATAAATAGTATCATGTGTATATACAATGGTGTAAGCAGTGTTGGGTTAGTTAAAGTTAAAGTAGCAATGATTGTCACACACACACTAAGTGTGGTGAAATTTGTCCTCTGCATTTGACCCATCCCCTTGATCACTCCCTGGGAGGTGAGGGGAGCAGTGGGCAGCAGCGTAGCCGCGCCCGGGAATCATTTTTGATGATTTAACCCCCAATTCCAAGCCTTGATGCTGAGTGCCAAGCAGGGAGGTAATGGCTCTATAGTCTTTGGTATGACCCGGCCGGGGTTTGAACTCACGACCTACCCATCTCAGGACGGACACTCTAACCACTAGGCCACTGAGTAGGTACTGAAAACCAGTAACTAGTTACAGTTACTAGTTACTTTATTTCAAAAGTAACTCTGTTGCTAACTCAGTTACCTACACCAAAAAGTAATGCGTTACTGTGAAAAGTAACTATTTAGTTACTTGACATTTTTAAGGCTCCCATTAATGCCCTTTTAGCCTTCATGTCAGTCCTGTTATTGCACTGGACAATAATAATAATAATATAATGTGTTCATCAACTTCACATGCATTTGCAACTTACTTTGAAGAATAACTTTATTTGTATTCTGTAACAGAAAATATCTAAATTGCATCAACTTTCCCGAAATAAAAAATATAGATATTATTTATTACAATTAGAATTAAAATGAGTAACATTTTGAAAAATGTTTTTAAATTAAATTAAAATTCATTATAAACGTATAATTTACATACATTTTAACTCTGAACATGTTTTGAACAATACATTTAATCTTTACAATTTGTTTGACTGACTTGAACACTTTTATACTGAAAGATACACTTCAATAAAGTCCAATAATACATTCAAATTGATTAGCAACGTTTACTCAGAAGCACAATACATATAAAAACATTTTTTTTGTCTATATTTAAATTGTTTATTAAAATGAGGAAGTCAGGATTAATGGCTACAATGAGCACGTTCTGTAGTGCACAGATTGTTGCAGGATACTGATAAAGCACGTGCCTGGGGGTCTGTTTGAGAACAACTGTTATACGTACACGGGGCCGTCCTAATTTGATGGACTTGTTTGTGTAAGCCAGTGCTGGTGGGGCGGGACCATACAGTGACTTTTATGGATGAATCTTTGAAATAAAAAAGTGTAATATTTTGAGAAGCAGTGGTGTAAGCTCACCATTCTACTTCTCAACTGATACACTCAACATGGTGTAAAATGTGTGTTGCTTGTGATATGACTTTTCTGACAAATGCAGTACGTAATGGCACTGTCGTTACATACAGTGGATTGACTTGAAATTTCTCACACTCCAAAACACATGCAGCGTGACTTTGTGGCGTTAAGACAAGTCCTCATGAAATGTGTGAGACGGCGATACAGACCGAGCACATGCCTGAACACTTTGAGCAGGATTGTTTGCAAAACACACCACGAGAAGACAATTTGGTGTCATCCTTCTTCTCCATCCTTCTTCTCCATCCTTCTTCTCCATCCTTCTTCTCCATCCTTCTTCTCCATCCTTCTTCTCCATCCTTCTTCTCCATCCTTCTTCTCCATCCTTCGTCTCCATCCTTCTTCTCCATCCTTCTTCTCCATCCTTCTTCTCCATCCTTCTTCTCCATCCTTCTTCTCCATCTCCCACACAGGACTTGCTGTCAGCATTGGTCAATTTGTTGTCATCCTTCTTCTCCATCTCCCACACAGGACCTGCTGTCAGCGTTGGTGAAAGGGCCGACTCGGACGCCGTACGAGGACGGCTTGTTCCTCTTCGACATCCAGCTGCCCAACATTTACCCGGCCGTGCCGCCTCTCTTCCGCTACCTGTCTCAGTGCAGCGGCCGCCTCAATCCCAACCTCTACGACAACGGCAAGGTGTGCGTGAGTCTGCTGGGCACCTGGATCGGCAAGGTGAGACTGGCGAGCAAGGTCACCTTGTCACGTCTAGTCAAGTCAAGTCAAGTCAACTTTATTTATATAGCACGTTTTCAACAACTTTTAAATGGAACCAAAGTGCTTTACAGGTTAAAAAAGCATAGAGCAAAAAAAAACAAAACAAAAACAAAAAAACAAACAAAAACAAAAAACTATGTCTACATGCACAACCCACAGCGGAACCTCCAAAGTCACCCTAGAAGCGGGAAAAAGTCACACCGTCGCCACGCCAGACAGTCAATTCCTGAACGAAGGCTTTTTTTAGTAGGGCTGGGAAATTTAACGAGTTAACACGTGTGAATAATCCACAATAATATCACGTACACAGATTAATAACACCATTTATTTGGAGTGCACTCAGGGCCACATTTAGAGAAACATTTTTCATGGGGGCCAAAGTGTATGTGTGTATAAATGATATATACACATTTAACTGTAAACATCTGCTGTACTGTATGTGTGTTTGGATCCCTTTTCCCCGGGAACACTAATACCAAAAGTCACAATGTCCCTTAGACTTCTAAAAAAGTCATGACAGACCACCTCAAAAACACCAAATGGAATTTTACAGTTTTTTACTGAATGCAACACCCAAAATGTACATGAAAATAAAGAAAGTGTGATTTACAATATTAACTATGAACAATAAAAGACTGAATATTAACAACATATGAACATCTTTTACTTGTCAGAGCAGCTCCTCCATAGTTGTGTATCTTTTACAATCTAGCAAAACACTACAACAATGTAACAAACAGCAAAATATGAATTTAAAGTGTAATAAACACCTACAATATGATATATTATCACGTAAAAATGTGCTTCCACATCTGTTTGTGACACATGTGTTTGTGGCTGGCTGCTCTGGAAACACTCTGCTTTGTTCCTGTCTGACCTGCTGGGACCTACATTACCCTAATAACTCCTACAACACCCACTGAAATACTTTCTAGGGTTGAAGACTTAAACCCTAATAACTCCTACAACACCCATTGAAATACTTTCTAGAGTTGAAGACTTAAACCCTAATAACTCCTACAACACCCATTGAAATACTTTCTAGAGTTGAAGACTTAAACCCTAATAACTCCTACAACACCCATTGAAATACTTTCTAGAGTTGAAGACTTAAACCCTAATAACTCCTAGAACACCCATTGAAATACTTTCTAGAGTTGAAGACTTAAACCCTAATAACTCCTAGAACACCCATTGAAATACTTTCTAGAGTTGAAGACTTAAACCCTAATAACTCCTACAACACCCATTGAAATACTTTCTAGAGTTGAAGACTTAAACCCTAATAACTCCTAGAACACCCATTGAAATACTTTCTAGAGTTGAAGACTTAAACCCTAATAACTCCTAGAACACCCATTGAAATACTTTCTAGAGTTGAAGACTTAAACCCTAATAACTCCTAGAACACCCATTGAAATACTTTCTAGAGTTGAAGACTTAAACCCTAATAACTCCTACAACACCCATTGAAATACTTTCTAGAGTTGAAGACTTAAACCCTAATAACTCCTACAACACCCATTGAAATACTTTCTAGAGTTGAAGACTTAAACCCTAATAACTCCTAGAACACCCATTGAAATACTTTCTAGGGTTGAAGACTTAAACCCTAATAACTCCTACAACACCCATTGAAATACTTTCTAGAGTTGAAGACTTAAACCCTAATAACTCCTACAACACCCATTGAAATACTTTCTAGAGTTGAAGACTTAAACCCTAATAACTCCTAGAACACCCATTGAAATACTTTCTAGGGTTGAAGACTTAAACCCTAATAACTCCTACAACACCCATTGAAATACTTTCTAGAGTTGAAGACTTAAACCCTAATAACTCCTACAACACCCATTGAAATACTTTCTAGAGTTGAAGACTTAAACCCTAATAACTCCTACAACACCCATTGAAATACTTTCTAGAGTTGAAGACTTAAACCCTAATAACTCCTAGAACACCCATTGAAATACTTTCTAGAGTTGAAGACTTAAACCCTAATAACTCCTACAACACCCATTGAAATACTTTCTAGAGTTGAAGACTTAAACCCTAATAACTCCTACAACACCCATTGAAATACTTTCTAGAGTTGAAGACTTAAACCCTAATAACTCCTACAACACCCATTGAAATACTTTCTAGAGTTGAAGACTTAAACCCTAATAACTCCTACAACACCCATTGAAATACTTTCTAGAGTTGAAGACTTAAACCCTAATAACTCCTACAACACCCATTGAAATACTTTCTAGAGTTGAAGACTTAAACCCTAATAACTCCTAGAACACCCATTGAAATACTTTCTAGAGTTGAAGACTTAAACCCTAATAACTCCTATAACACCCATTGAAATACTTTCTAGAGTTGAAGACTTAAACCCTAATAACTCCTAGAACACCCATTGAAATACTTTCTAGAGTTGAAGACTTAAACCCTAATAACTCCTACAACACCCATTGAAATACTTTCTAGAGTTGAAGACTTAAACCCTAATAACTCCTACAACACCCATTGAAATACTTTCTAGAGTTGAAGACTTAAACCCTAATAACTCCTACAACACCCATTGAAATACTTTCTAGAGTTGAAGACTTAAACCCTAATAACTCCTAGAACACCCATTGAAATACTTTCTAGGGTTGAAGACTTAAACCCTAATAACTCCTACAACACCCATTGAAATACTTTCTAGAGTTGAAGACTTAAACCCTAATAACTCCTACAACACCCATTGAAATACTTTCTAGAGTTGAAGACTTAAACCCTAATAACTCCTACAACACCCATTGAAATACTTTCTAGAGTTGAAGACTTAAACCCTAATAACTCCTAGAACACCCATTGAAATACTTTCTAGAGTTGAAGACTTAAACCCTAATAACTCCTACAACACCCATTGAAATACTTTCTAGAGTTGAAGACTTAAACCCTAATAACTCCTACAACACCCATTGAAATACTTTCTAGAGTTGAAGACTTAAACCCTAATAACTCCTACAACACCCATTGAAATACTTTCTAGAGTTGAAGACTTAAACCCTAATAACTCCTACAACACCCATTGAAATACTTTCTAGAGTTGAAGACTTAAACCCTAATAACTCCTACAACACCCATTGAAATACTTTCTAGAGTTGAAGACTTAAACCCTAATAACTCCTAGAACACCCATTGAAATACTTTCTAGAGTTGAAGACTTAAACCCTAATAACTCCTATAACACCCATTGAAATACTTTCTAGAGTTGAAGACTTAAACCCTAATAACTCCTAGAACACCCATTGAAATACTTTCTAGAGTTGAAGACTTAAACCCTAATAACTCCTACAACACCCATTGAAATACTTTCTAGAGTTGAAGACTTAAACCCAGCACTACACATCATAATGGCGGCGACAGTTTTGAGGGCAAATGACTACCTTTGAGTGTGACACACAACTTAACAATACTAGTAAATACATCTAATAATAACTCTCATTTCAAGTCTGATATCACTTTGAAGTTTTTAAAGCCTCATTTCTTTCAAGAAATGTTACCAGGACAATTTAGATTTTTGGAAGTTGGAAGTGTGTGTAAGTTTAATTGGCAATATAACACTTCATCTTTCTGTGACAGGGCAATGAAAGATGGACCAGCAAGTCCAGTTTGCTCCAAGTCCTCATCTCCATACAAGGTTCATACACACACCTGGAGGTCTGCTTTCACAAACCCTGTTTCCATATGAGTTGGGAAATGGTGTTAGATGTAAATATAAACGGAATACAATGATTTACAAATCCTTTTCAAGCCATATTCAGTTGAATATGCTACAAAGACAACATATTTCATGTTCAAACTCATAAACATTTTTTTTTTTGCAAATAATAATTAACTTTATAATTTGATGGCAGCAACACGTGACAAAGAAGTTGGGAAAGGTGGCAATAAATAGTGATAAAGTTGAGGAATGCTCATCAAACACTTATTTGGAACATCCCACAGGTGTGCAGGCTAATTGGGAACAGGTGGGTGCCATGATTGGCTATAAAAGTAGATTCCATGAAATGCTCAAACAAGGATGGGGCGAGGGTCACCACTTTGTCAACAAATGCCTGAGCAAATTGTTTAAGAACAACATTTCTCAACAAGGAATTTAGGGATTTCACCATCTACGCTCCGTAATATCATCAAAGGGTTCAGAGAATGTGGAGAAATCACTGCAGGTAAGCAGCTAAGCCCGTGACCTTCCATCCCTCAGGCGGTACTGTATCAACAAGCCACATCAGTGTGTAAAGGATATCACCACATGGGCTCAGGAACACTTCAGAAAACCACTGTCAGTAACTACAGTTGGTCGCTACATCTGTAAGTGCAAGTTAAAACTCTCCTATGCAAGGCGAAAACCGTTTTATCAACAACACCCAGAAACGTCGTCAGCTTGGCTGGGCCTGAGCTCATCTAAGATGGACTGATACAAAGTGGAAAAGTGTTCTGTGGTCTGACGAGTCCACATTTCAAATTGTTTTTGGAAACTGTGGACGTCGTGTCCTCCGGACCAAAGAGGAAAAGAACCATCTGGATTGTTATAGGCGCAAAGTGTAAAAGGCAGCATGTGTGATGGTATGGGGGTGTATTAGTGGTCAAGACATGTTCTAGGGTGAAAGTGTAAAAGGCAGCATGTGTGATGGTATGGGGGTGTATTAGTGGTCAAGACATGGGTAACTTACACATCTGTGAAGGCACCATTAATGCTGAAAGGTACATACAGCTTTTGGAGCAACATATGTTGTTATCATGGACGCCCCTGCTTATTTCAGCAAGCTTTCCCAACTACTTTGGCACGTGTTGCAGCCATGAAATTCTAAGTTAATGATTATTTGCAAAAAATAAATAAAGTTGATGAGTTTGAACATGAAATATGTTGTCTTTGTAGCATATTCAACTGAATATGGCTTGAAAAGGATTTGCAAATCATTGTATTCCGTTTATATTTACATCTAACACCATTTCCCAACTCATATGGAAACGGGGTTTGTATGAGCGTCATGTTGAACGTGTGTGTGTGTGTGTGTGTGTGTGTGTGTGTGTGTGTGTGTGTGTGTGTGTGTGTGTGTGTGTGTGTGTGTGTGTGTGTGTGTGTGTGTGTGTGTGTGTGTGTGTGTGTGTGTGTGTGTGTGTGTGTGTGTGTGTGTGTGTGTGTGTGTGTGTGTGTGTGTGTGTGTGTGTGTGTGCGCAGGTCTGATCCTGGTCAACGAGCCCTACTACAACGAGGCTGGCTTCGACAGCGACCGCGGCCTCCAGGAAGGCTACGAGAACAGCCGGTGCTACAACGAGATGGCCCTGATCAAAATGGTCCAGTCCATGACGCTGCTCCTGCAGCACCCGGTGGAGGTCTTCCAACAGGAGGTCCAGGAACATTTTCTTTCCAACGGATGGCGACTGGTCCACCGTCTGGAGGCGTGGCTGGAGCTGCACGAGGCCGCCGAGAGGAGTCACGCCGCGTCCTCCAGGGGTCACCATGCTAAGGCAGAGCAGCTTCCTGTGGCCCACGGCAGCCCCAGGAAGGCTGGGGTCGGGGCGAGTATCCTGGAGGAGGAGCTGGAGGATTCAGGACTGAGCCCCTCCACCTCTCAGCAGGAGGCCAGCCACACCTCAGACAAGTCTATAAGCGGGGACAACAAGGGCCACGCTGGCCAATCTGTTTCCGCCGCCGCCGCCGGGGATGCGGGGCCGGTGGTGCGACCGAAGAAACGGAGAAAGAGCTACCGCAGTTTCCTCCCGGAGGGCAGCGGCTACCCGGACATCGGCTTCCCGCTCTTCCCGCTCTCTAAAGGCTTTGTGAAGAGCGTCCGCGGCGTGCTGCTGCAGTATCGAGCTGCGCTGGTGGCCGCCGCCATCCCCGATTGCACTGAGGACAAGTAAGTGCCTCCTTCTCGTCAGAGCAGAAGATCTTTTACCCATGGAGCGCTCTCGCCTTCCCTCTCATGGCTCCGCCTTTTCTTCTTTAAAAGCACCTTTCCTCAGGAGCGCCACCTGATCTCCTGTCTTTGTTCTCCTCCAGTGCCGCGCATAGAGAAAAGGACCTAGTCCGCACTGGAGAAGGCCTCACCTGCAGCACACACAGGTAACCACACAGGTGTTCTCCTGACGGAGCAGAAAACAAACCGTGCCATGAGTCCTGATCCACCTCATGAGGAGGCCATGTTTTTAAAGCCGCTGCCACTTTGTAGCACTACTGACACCATCCTGCACTTACCCTTTTTTCTATGCTTTCTGCCAAATCCCACACTCCAAATGTACTGAATGTTATCAAACTGCCAACTGCTCCTCCATTGCTTACACGCTGAAGCACGCAGCAAACACTGTGCCAACTGCACTTGCTTTGGACTTCATTCACAATCCTTATGTGCGACCACAACACATCTTTGTTACACTTCTGACTCACAAAGAAACACAAGCAAAAGTCGGCTAACAATGGAGGTCATGGCAGTCGCTCTATTCTGCTGTAAAACTACATAGACACTAAGTATATGTGTCATGTACTGACAGGCACATTCATAATAACATTTACCTATTTTGCTCATTTGGCGTATTCATTTCAGACGCGTCACATTTTCTTTTCGCTTCGTCAACAAACAATGAGCGTCATGTAGCGGTATTGCTAAGTGCTAAACAAGAAATACAAACCAAATAAAAACGGTCACTTACTGTACAATGTCTGCTCGCACTGATGGGATGTTTATATCTTCCCGTTTAGATGAAGAATTAATCATAAATTATCATTAAAAAAAATAAAAATAAAAATCTAGAATTACCGTATTTTTCGGAGTATAAGTCGCACCTGCCGAAAATGCACAATAAAGAAGGAAAAAAACATATAAGTCACACTGGAGTATAAGTCGCATTGTTTGGGGAAATGTATTTGATAAAAGCCAACACCAAGAATAGACATTTGAAAGGCAATTTAAAATGTCTAAAGAATAGTGAACAACAGGCTGAATAAGTGTACGTTATATGAGGCATAAATAACCAACTGCTATGTTAACGTAACATATTATGGTAAGAGTCATTCAAATAACTATAACATATAGAACATGCTATACGTTTACCAAACAATCTGTCACTCCTAATCGCTAAATCCCATGAAATCTTATACGTCTAGTCTCTTACGTCAATGAGATCAATAATATTATTTCATATTTTACGCTAATGTGTTCATCATTTCACACATAAGTCGCTCCTGAGTATAAGTCGCACCCCCGGCCAAACTATGAAAAAAAACTGCGACTTATAGTGCGAAAAATACGGTACCTATTTTGCTCATTTGGCGTATTCATTTCAGACGCGTCACATTTTCTTGTCCCTTCGACAACAAACACTGAGCGTCATGTAGCGGTATTGCTAAGTGCTAAACAAGAAATACAAACAAAATAAAACAGTCACTTACTGTACAATGTCTGCTCGCACTGATGGGATGTTTATATCTTCCCGTTTAGATGAAGAATTAATCATAAATTATCATTAAAAAAAATAAGTGCCGGAAAGTCAAACTTGACCAGCTTCCTGCTTTATGGCCACAACCTTCTTCTACACGAGTAAAAGGCATGTTTTATAATCTAGAATTACCGTATTTTTCGGAGTATAAGTCACACCTGCCGAAAATGCATAATAAAGAAGGAAAAAAACATATATAAGTCACATTTTTTGGGGAAATGTATTTGATAAAAGCCAACAGCAAGAATAGACATTTGACAGGCAATTTAAAATGTGTAAAGAATAGTGAACAACAGGCTGAATAAGTGTACGTTATATGAGGCATAAATAACCAACTGGTATGTTAACGTAACATATTATGGTAAGAGTCATTCAAATAACTATAACATATAGAACATGCTATACGTTTACCAAACAATCTGTCACTCCTAATCGCTAAATCCCATGAAATCTTATACGTCTAGTCTCTTACGTGAATGACATCAATAATATTATTTGATATTTTACGCTAATGTGTTCATCATTTCACACATAAGTCGCTCCTGAGTATAAGTCGCACTCCCGGCCAAACTATGAAAAAAACTGCGACTTATAGTGCGAAAAATACGGTACCTATTTTGCTCATTTGGCGTATTCATTTCAGACGCGTCACATTTTATTTTCCTTTCGTCAACAAACACTGAGCGTCATGTAGCGGTATTGCGAAGTGCTAAACAAGAAATACAAACAAAATAAAACAGTCACTTACTGTACAATGTCTGCTCGCACTGATGGGATGTTTATATCTTCCCGTTTAGATGAAGAATTAATCATAAATTATCATTAAAAAAAAAAAAAAAAAATCTAGAATTACCGTATTTTTCGGAGTATAAGTCGCACCTGCCAAAAATGCACAATAAAGAAGGAAAAAACATATATAAGTCGCACTGGAGTATAAGTCGCATTTTTGGGGGAAATGTATTTGATAAAAGCCAACAGCAAGAATAGACATTTGAAAGGCAATTTAAGATAAATAAAGAATAGTGAACAACAGGCTGAATAAGTGTACGTTATATGAGGCATAAATAACCAACTGCTATGTTAACCTCACATATTATGGTAAGAGTCATTCAAATAACTATAACATATAGAACATGCTATACGTTTACCAAACAATCTGTCACTCCTAATCGCTAAATCCCATAAAATCTTATACGTCTAGTCTCTTACGTCAATGACATCAATAATATTATTTGATATTTTACGCTAATGTGTTCATCATTTCACACATAAGTCGCTCCTGAGTATAAGTCGCACCCCCGGCCAAACTATGAAAAAAAACTGCCACTTATAGTCCGAAAAATACGGTACCTATTTTGCTCATTTGGCGTATTCATTGCAGACGCGTCACATTTTCTTGTCCCTTCGTCAACAAACACTGAGCGTCATGTAGCGGTATTGCTAAGTGCTAAACAAGAAATACAAACAAAATAAAACAGTCACTTACTGTACAATGTCTGCTCGCACTGACGGGATGTTTATATCTTCCCGTTTAGATGAAGAATTAATCATAAATTATCATTTAAAAAAAATATGTGCCGGAAAGTCAAACTTGACCAACTTCCTGCTTTATGGCCACAACCTTCTTCTACACGAGTAAAATGTTTTATAATCTAGAATTACCTTTCACCAACTCCGAGGCAATGCAGCAGCTCGCCGGCTCACTAAAGCAGCATAAGCTAGTTAGCTCTCTGTGATCACAGCTTATAAAACAAACAGTGCTAATACTTGGCTACTATGACATGTAAATGAGTATTGTTGGCGCTTTTTGGATGTTTTTTAGAGGGCTTGAGAGTACTCCCGTTAGCTGCATTGTTAGCCCCCTCGTACTTGCATAAAAAAGAAAAATGCGTTCCTGTCCTACATAGGGATTGAGAATTCTCAGCACAATTCCAAAAAAAAGTGCAGTTCCCCTCCAACGTTCACTTTTTATATAATGGCCGCTCCATCACTGCAATGACCTTAAATAAGACAACCTACCACTCCATTGTCTCATTGATATGTTGCCTTACTTGGGGGGGAAATATCTTGTACAGAAAAGACAAAAAAAAGTCCTCCACCTTGTTGCCAGTGTAGAGTTTTGTATGCATCCCCCTGCAAAGTGCATGAAACTACACGCTGTCGCTCGGTCCTGCCCCACCCGTCACCCGAGTGGCGGACAAAAGGAGAAGTTACAGTCCTAAGTGATGCTGTAATTTACTGTGAACCACAAAAGTGAGACTTGTGCTTCCTCGGGAGTCTTTTGTTTACATCGCTTTTCTTTTTAAACAACAACAAAATGACAATAAAGATATATTCTATTCTATTCTATTCAACAAACTGCATTCCATCTCGCTTGGTTTTGCTGACGTAAAAAATGCCGTGTATGAGCTCGTTAGACTTGAGGTCTTCCACACACACACACACACACACACACACACACACACACACACACACACACACACACACACACGCACACGCACACGCACGTACACACACACACACACACACACACACACACACACACACACACACACACACACACACACACACACACACACACACACGCACGTACACACACACACACACACACACACACACACACACACACACACACACACACACACACACACACACACACACACACACACACGTACACACACACACCTCTTTAGCCAGATGCAGCCATCAGGCCGCTGGGGTCGTGACTCACTATTTTGCTGCAGAGGAATGAAAGAAAGAACATGTTGCAAAGTTCTGTGTGATGACCTGCATACAGCCAAAGCATGTGACATGTTGCTTGAATTCATTTGAAGACTTGCCTGTCCACATCTCCACAGTGGCCTGGTACACACACGTGTATATAAATATATACAAAGAAAGTATGATGACCCAGTGCCCATGTCAGGGATGTATTGAAATGCATACAGTAGATGATTATATTCGAAGATGTGTACAAAATACCACTGATGTCATTTTGTTCTTTTTTTTTTTAATTGCTTTTTTTGTGTTGAAAGAGTTGTATAAAATTATTAAACGTATTAAACTTTGCAAGCAGTACCATAGTGAACTTGTGGCTTTTGTTTTGTTTGCAATAATATGTTTTTATTAATAAACAAACGGATACAAGAGATATATGCCTTTGGACTTTTTGCTGCTGCTTTTTCAAGATCATCGAATACATTTGTGATATTTATTATTATGTTGATCATGATTAGAATCTGAACAAAACACACATTTTAAGCAAACCACACACAAAAAATGTTTTTATCAACTAGCTTGTTTGTGAAACACTTGACATGTAAATATGACAATAATATAACCAAAACAATAGTTATTCCCTTTTGTTTTATATAATGATGTACACACAAAATAAACTAACAAAAGTACACAAATTATTTGGCTTTATGGACTCAAATCCCTTTTTTTGTCCTCCTTTAAAGTTAACACATTTATAAATAGTTTAGTAATATTTTCCAAACAGTATTTATTAACCAAAAGTTGGTTTGTGTTTTGGAAAAGGCATGTTGAACGTTGAAATGTTGGTGTTTAAATGAAAACTAAGCACAAATAAATAGTGTTCAGTTCATTTTGATGGGCGTGGCAGATTTGAGATACGAGCGTTTGTGTTACGAGTTCTCTCGTCGACCGCAACTTTCTTTTCCCTTGCGGTGTTTCTCTTTACGTCAACATGACGATGTGAATATGAATACTACTTATATTTCAAACAAGCGAGCTGATAAACAACATGACGATGTGAATATGAATACTACTTATATTTCAAACAAGCGAGCTGATAAATATCGCGTCCGTATCGATTAAAAACTAGTACGACCCTTTGTATCGATAATGACATTTGAATGGCTCCGCCCACTCCAGAAAATCCCCGGATGTGTGTGGGACGTAATCACCCCGGTGAAACCAGCTGGACAATTAAGACTTCGTGTTAAATTGTAAGTATTCCAACTTTTTGGTATTTGACTCCAAAAGATGAAGGCTGGCGAGTTTAGTAAATGTTTGATGTTTGTTATGTTTGACTGTCAATTGAGCTAGCTGGCTAGGTTCACTAGCTATTAGCTAACTATGGAGTGTTGCTAACCCGAGTAATGTCCTCATGTCTGGAACATTCTAGAACAAATGCTGTTAGAAGTAATGTGTTCCTCAAATGTCCTCATTCTGGAACAAATGCTGTTAGAAGTGATGTGTTCCTCATCCAAAACTCCTCAGGAAGGGAATTGATTGATTGATTGAGACTTTTATTAGTAGATTGTACAGTATAAGGATGATGTTTGATAAGAAATGATCGAGTTCGAGCCCATTATCGAATCCTCTTATCGAACAGATTCCTTATGGAATCCAGATAGGTTGTTGTATATGGAAACAAAACACAATATTTGGTTTAACAAAAGCTCACTTTTATTTTATAAGAAAAAAATAAAATTAAATAAATAAATAAATATTGACAGTTACCCCCCTAAAAAAAAAAAATTGACTGTTGTTACCCAAAGTATATTAATTGGGATTTTTCAGAAAAACAAATATATACAGTAAAACAACCTGTCTGTGATCACTATAGGTGTATAATAATATAGTGTTAAATAAAATCAGTCCCTTGGGCACAAAACTGAAAATAATACAGCTCTCCAAAAAGTGCACTTCTGCTGCTATTGGAACATACTAACTACACACACAGGCAGACAGCTAACAAACAATCCAAGACGTCTAATAAAGTTCCAAAGCAGATTAATCCATTTAGGCTCTTTAATGTTGTTGATCTTGCTTTGTATTTTCCTATCTTTACTTTTGTCTTGCACTGGACTGTTATTATTTTATTTTTTTTCAACTGAAATACACACAATGACAAATTTATAAGCTATGTGATTCAATTCACATACTGAAATGTAATACACAATATGTAAATATTAGCCTCACACAAATATACAGTACTATCATCAAACAAATACTTCTGAGTGTTGAAACTATTTCGATGGTGGAAATACACGACTGGCAGCCATTTTAAGTCCTCAAAACATCCATTGAAACAGTGCACAAAAATCGTTTTTCAATAAACATCTTAGTATCAAACTTAAACACTTTCCACCTTAATATTGAGTTACGTAAACAAGTTAAACAGTTTACTTACAGACGTACCTTTTCCAAGGCTTGTAAGAGCTAACACAACTTGTCTACTTCTCAATTGTCTCATGAACTGAACAGCAGTCGCCAACCCGGAAGTGCCCAAACTAATGACGCGTAGTATTTTCATATCCCCACAAGGTGTCAGTAAGAGTCTACAATCAAATGGGCATAACATTGCCGTCCCACAGGGCATTTCCTGTGGGAAGGGATTCGTTCCCAGGGATTCGAATAAAGAACCAACTCTTTTTCTTTACTATAGTGGCCTCGATAACGGGAACCGGTTCTCAAAAAGGGATTCGAGTCCATGGAATCGGTTCTTTTCTTATCGAACAACCGGGAGAACCGGTTTCGAACATCATCCCTAGTACAGTACATATTCCGTACAATTGACCACTAAATGGTAACACCCCAATAAGTTTTTCAACTTGTTTAAGTCGGGGTCCACGTTAATCAATTCATGGTAGGGAAGCAGCTATTGGCTGTCCTGAAAGTCGCTCCATGATGTCATCGCCTCATTTGCATAATTAATTGCGATGGATGCAGTAGGAGAGAAAAGTGGGTTTAAAACGATTCTTGGGTGTAACGATTTGATTCAGATTCGATTCTCGATACAAAATCAATCCTGTTTTAATAACATTGTGTGCCAGTCGTATGATGACAACACGTGACAACAAACAATTACACAAAGTGACTTGGTAAAGAATCTGAATATTATCTTTAACCCAACTCTCTCATTTGAGTCACACATTAAGAGTGTTACTAAAACAACTCTCTCATTTGAGTCACACATTAAGAGTGTTACTAAACCAACTCTCTCATTTGAGTCACACATTAAGAGTGTTACTAAAACAACTCTCTCATTTGAGTCACACATTAAGAGTGTTACTAAAACAACTCTCTCCTTTGAGTCACACATTAAGAGTGTTACTAAAACAACTCTCTGGTTTGAGTCACACATTAAGAGTGTTGCTAAAACAACTCTCTGGTTTGAGTCACACATTAAGAGTGTTACTAAAACAACTCTCTCCTTTGAGTCACACATTAAGAGTGTTACTAAAACAACTCTCTCCTTTGAGTCACACATTAAGAGTGTTACTAAAACAATTCTCTCCTTTGAGTCACACATTAAGAGTGTTACTAAAACAACTCTCTCCTTTGAGTCACACATTAAGAGTGTTACTAAAACAACTCTCTCCTTTGAGTCACACATTAAGAGTGTTACTAAAACAACTCTCTCCTTTGAGTCACACATTAAGAGTGTTACTAAAACAACTCTCTGGTTTGAGTCACACATTAAGAGTGTTACTAAAACAACTCTCTCCTTTGAGTCACACATTAAGAGTGTTACTAAAACAACTCTCTGGTTTGAGTCACACATTAAGAGTGTTACTAAAACAACTCTCTCCTTTGAGTCACACATTAAGAGTGTTACTAAAACAACTCTCTGGTTTGAGTCACACATTAAGAGTGTTACTAAAACAACTCTCTGGTTTGAGTCACACATTAAGAGTGTTACTAAAACAACTCTCTCATTTGAGTCACACATTAAGAGTGTTACTAAAACAACTCTCTCATTTGAGTCACACATTAAGAGTGTTACTAAAACAACTCTCTCATTTGAGTCACACATTAAGAGTGTTACTAAAACAACTCTCTCCTTTGAGTCACACATTAAGAGTGTTACTAAAACAACTCTCTGGTTTGAGTCACACATTAAGAGTGTTACTAAAACAACTCTCTGGTTTGAGTCACACATTAAGAGTGTTACTAAAACAACTCTCTCCTTTGAGTCACACATTAAGAGTGTTACTAAAACAACTCTCTCCTTTGAGTCACACATTAAGAGTGTTACTAAAACAACTCTCTGGTTTGAGTCACACATTAAGAGTGTTACTAAAACAACTCTCTCCTTTGAGTCACACATTAAGAGTGTTACTAAAACAACTCTCTGGTTTGAGTCACACATTAAGAGTGTTACTAAAACAACTCTCTCCTTTGAGTCACACATTAAGAGTGTTACTAAAACAACTCTCTCCTTTGAGTCACACATTAAGAGTGTTACTAAAACAACTCTCTGGTTTGAGTCACACATTAAGAGTGTTACTAAAACAACTCTCTCCTTTGAGTCACACATTAAGAGTGTTACTAAAACAACTCTCTCCTTTGAGTCACACATTAAGAGTGTTACTAAAACAACTCTCTGGTTTGAGTCACACATTAAGAGTGTTACTAAAACAACTCTCTCCTTTGAGTCACACATTAAGAGTGTTACTAAAACAACTCTCTGGTTTGAGTCACACATTAAGAGTGTTACTAAAACAACTCTCTCCTTTGAGTCACACATTAAGAGTGTTACTAAAACAACTCTCTCCTTTGAGTCACACATTAAGAGTGTTACTAAAACAACTCTCTGGTTTGAGTCACACATTAAGAGTGTTACTAAAACAACTCTCTCCTTTGAGTCACACATTAAGAGTGTTACTAAAACAACTCTCTCCTTTGAGTCACACATTAAGAGTGTTACTAAAACAACTCTCTGGTTTGAGTCACACATTAAGAGTGTTACTAAAACAACTCTCTCATTTGAGTCACACATTAAGAGTGTTACTAAAACAACTCTCTGGTTTGAGTCACACATTAAGAGTGTTACTAAAACAACTCTCTGGTTTGAGTCACACATTAAGAGTGTTACTAAAACAACTCTGTGGTTTGAGTCACACATTAAGAGTGTTACTAAAACAACTCTCTCCTTTGAGTCACACATTAAGAAACAACTCTCTCCTTTGAGTCACACATTAAGAGTGTTACTAAAACAACTCTCTCCTTTGAGTCACACATTAAGAGTGTTACTAAAACAACTCTCTCCTTTGAGTCACACATTAAGAGTGTTACTAAAACAACTCTCTCCTTTGAGTCACACATTAAGAGTGTTACTAAAACAACTCTCTCCTTTGAGTCACACATTAAGAGTGTTACTAAAACAACTCTCTCCTTTGAGTCACACATTAAGAGTGTTACTAAAACAACTCTCTGGTTTGAGTCACACATTAAGAGTGTTACTAAAACAACTCTCTCCTTTGAGTCACACATTAAGAGTGTTACTAAAACAACTCTGGTTTGAGTCACACATTAAGAGTTACTAAAACAACTCTCTGGTTTGAGTCACACATTAAGAGTGTTACTAAAACAACTCTCTGGTTTGAGTCACACATTAAGAGTGTTACTAAAACAACTCTCTGGTTTGAGTCACACATTAAGAGTGTTACTAAAACAACTCTCTGGTTTGAGTCACACATTAAGAGTGTTACTAAAACAACTCTCTGGTTTGAGTCACACATTAAGAGTGTTACTAAAACAACTCTCTGGTTTGAGTCACACATTAAGAGTGTTACTAAAACAACTCTCTGGTTTGAGTCACACATTAAGAGTGTTACTAAAACAACTCTGGTTTGAGTCACACATTAAGAGTGTTACTAAAACAACTCTCTGGTTTGAGTCACACATTAAGAGTGTTACTAAAACAACTCTCTGGTTTGAGTCACACATTAAGAGTGTTACTAAAACAACTCTCTGGTTTGAGTCACACATTAAGAGTGTTACTAAATCGGCCTTCTTTCATCTCCGTAATATCACAAAACTACTGCATCAATCATGAATGTACACAGATTTATTACGCAGCATTTGTGTCAAAATATTGGTGTCTTTTTCTTAAGTTCATTTCAATTATGCAAGCCAGTAGTAACCTGTAATTAATCCATCCATTTTCTACCGCTTGTCCCATGATTAGAAAATGTGATCATTTGACAGCACTAAAACACATCTTTTAAACTTGAATATTATATAATACTGCAACAAATACTATATAATCACATAGTCCAAACATTTGTTTTTAAATCAATATTTGAATATCTGCTTGACACGGGCGGGCCAGATTGAAAAGATTAAAGGGCCCCATGTGGTCCCCGGCCCTTAATTTGCCCAGATTTGGTTTAATTTAACAGCAAAATCTACATATATTTTTTAGCAGTGCACGTAAAAGAAAAGTATTGTAATGTGTGATAACATCATCTGATACACTGTTGGTGTTTGACATCCTCAGTCTGAGTCAAGTGGAAACATGTTTGACTCCCATGTTCAATTAAATGCCTTCAAAATAAATAAATGCCTTCAAAATAAATAAATAAGCACCAGGCTGCTTTTCTTCAATGATGGTGAACTACCCTCCTCCCACCACCAGGCGGCAGAAGTATCAAGGCACGTCACAGTGACACACCTGCAGCTCTCTGTACTTACAGAGGAAGAACACTGATGTAAACATTGTAAACATCTAATAGTAACTCACTTCTATTTATTAAACATCTATTATCACACTTCTATTTATTAAACATCTATTATCACACTTCTATTTATTAAACATCTATTATCACACTTCTATTTATTAAACATCTATTAGTAACTTACTTCTATTTATTAAACATCTAATAGTAACTCACTTTTATTTATTAAACATCTATTAGTAACTCACTTCTATTTATTAAACATTAGTAACTCACTTCTATTTATTAAACATCTATTAGTAACTCACTTCTATTTATTAAACATCTGTTAGTAACACTTCTATTTATTAAACATCTATTAGTAACTCACTTCTATTTATTAAACATCTATTAGTAACTCACTTCTATTTATTAAACATTAGTAACTCACTTCTATTTATTAAACATCTATTAGTAACTCACTTCTATTTATTAAACATCTGTTAGTAACTCACTTCTATTTATTAAACATCTATTAGTAACTCACTTCTATTTATTAAACATCTATTAGTAACTCACTTCTATTTATTAAACATTAGTAACTCACTTCTATTTATTAAACATCTATTAGTAACTCACTTCTATTTATTAAACATCTGTTAGTAACTCACTTCTATTTATTAAACATCTATTAGTAACTCACTTCTATTTATTAAACATCTATTAGTAACTCACTTCTATTTATTAAACATCTATTAGTAACTCACTTCTATTTATTAAGCATCTATTAGTAACTCACTTCTATTTATTAAACATCTATTAGTAACTCACACTTCTATTTATGGAAGTTGTTTGGAAATGAGCTGAGACAACTGGGTTAGTTTTTATCTGACACTCAATCATAACAATGAACACTTAGAAAACAACAACAACAACAACAAACAGTTCAGTAGCATCCTGTAAACATTAATGTCCAGGGGCCATTTAGGCTTTTGCTTTTGTTTAATGTTTGTTTTTAAACAATTAACACTGGAAAAAGTGTTTTCATGTGAATAAAGTAAAATAAGGCAGTAAATTCAATCTTTTATAGTCCCCCTCCAGATAATATAAAGCAGATTGTATGCAAATGTAGTGTATTTTCTAGCCTTGTTGACAAACATTCCCATGAATCTCCTTGAACAATAATATAATATAATATATTATAATAATAATATAAAGCAGGTTGTATGCAAGTTTAGTGTATTTTCTAGCCTTGTTGACAAACATTCCCATGAATCTCCTTGAACAATAATATAATATATTATAATAATAATATAAAGCAGGTTGTATGCAAGTGGAGTGTATTTTCTAGCCTTGTTGACAAACATTCCCATGAATCTCCTTGAACAATAATAATATAATATAATAATAATATAAAGCAGGTTGTATGCAAGTTTAGTGTATTTTCTAGCCTTGTTGACAAACATTCCCATGAATCTCCTTGAACAAGTTAGTTTGAAACTCTTGTGATGACACTTTGATCCAACAACTGAGAATATGTGAGGTAAACTTTTCATGAATGTGTCAAATGTTCACGTTGCTTGAAACGTACCACTAAAATTCTCATTTGATGATGTCGTGTGTCCAAAGTGACGCAATCATTAGCATTCTAATATTAGCGTGCTAGCGTTTTTTGTCATTTTGCAGGCATACACATCAGCGTCAGTCATTTTGTTTATTGACGAATAATGTTAGTGTGCTAGTTCTTTAGCTCACTTTGTAGGTGTACACCTCACTCATGTTTTGGTATTTGATGCATGCTAACATGAGCAGGCTAGCATTTGAAACAAATTCACCCCTCAGAGTAGTATATTTTGGTACTGGACTCAGGTTACAGTTAGCATTTTAGCATGCTAACATTAGCATGCTAGCTTACTTTTGGCCAAATGAGCAGATATACACCTCAGTGTCATACATTTTGGTATTTTACTAATGCTAACTGTAAGCATGCTATTGTAGTATAGTACTGTTAGCTTGTTAGCTTTTTTTTTTAGCTCATTTTGCTCATATTTTTCTATTATTTGACACTATGTGGCCAGCGTGCTAACTGTTAGCATTTGGCTCTACAACATTTCTACTGAAGTTGCATTTTCTACTTCTTTGAAGAAAATGTTATATACTGTACTGGTTTTGATGGTGAACATTTATCAAATGGCCCCCCACATCCTTTGTGTGTGTGTGTGTGTGTGTGTGTGTGTGTGTGTGTGTGTGTGTGTGTGTGTGTGTGTGTGTGTGTGTGTGTGTGTGTGTGTGTGTGTGTGTGTGTGTGTGTGTGTGTGTGTGTGTGTGTGTATTGACGTGTTAATGCTGCATGCAGATGGTGACTTTATTTATTCATCCTCCTCACCACAAAAGATGCTTTGGGAGCATTAGCAAACTCTCCTGGGATGAAGAAGGATGTGCTTCAGTTCACACACACACACACACACACACACACACACACACACACACACACACACACACACACTACAGCCTGCTCTTTCAAGACGTACAGTGCATTTGGGAAATATTTAGATCCAAATGGGATGTTATGAGTGTGTGTGTGTGTGTCTGTGTGTGTCTGTGTGTGTGTGTGTGTGTGTGTGTGTGTGTGTGTGTGTGTGTGTGTGTGTGTGTGTGTGTGTGTGTGTGTGTGTGTGTGTGTGTCATCTAGGGCTGGGCGATAAAACAATTTCAATATATCGCATCAGACAAGAAATCAATATCAATGAAAAATATGTTTGATAATTTTTTGTCTTTGCTGTGGAGAGCAAAGTGACGTACAGAAGCAAGGTTGGTTGCATGCACAAAGGCACTCGCTGTCTGCTAACGCAGGAAGTGATCAGTGGGCGTGACACGCTAACAGCCAATCAGGTAACAGTATCAACTATCAAGCTCGGTTGCGCCATCTTGTTGTCTCGGGGTTGATTCTCTACATGGAGTGAGAAGAGAAAGTACTAATCAGTGCTGCAGAGAGCAAATATTTGGTGGCTAAAAGAGGAAAAGTCACCTGACAGTATGGCAGTTTTTTGTTTTTTAAAAAATGGGACCGTAGTCAGACCGATGTACGGGTCTGTAAGTGATGCATGGCGCTCGTCCCCACCAAAACTGCTAATCTTAGTGGTGCTCACCCTTTAGAGCACAGCTGTAACCTGCAGAAAAGAGTTCTTCTCAGGTTTCTCTGTTTGCATTTTCACACTTTGCACGATTTTGTTCCACTTTTATTCAACATTTTGTACATATTTCTTCTCCGCAGCTTCATTTTAAGAAGTTCTAGTCCAGTGTGACTTTACTATTGTGTTGACATTGTTTGAGTGTTTGCCACGCTTGTGTTGACATTTACTTTCCTCCTTTCTGCCTTCATAGCTAAAGGGATTTTTATCAGAGGACAGTTACATTTGAAATAACAATGTTTACATTTAATTAATACATTGTCTTTATTTTCGATAGGTGATAAAAAATAATAATAATCGAAATAGACTTATATGGTGATACAGTTTCAGCCATATTGCCCAGCTCTAGTTTCATCCTATAGATCAGGGGTCAGCAACCTTTTTGAAAGCAAGAGCTACTTCTTGGGTAGTGATTAATGCGAAGGGCTACCAGTTTGATACACACTTAAATAAATTGCCAGAAATAGCCAATTTGCTCAATTTACCTTTAACTCTATGTTATTATTAATAATTAATGATATTTACACTTAATTGAACGGTTTAAAAGAGGAGAAAACACAAAAAAAATGACAATTAAATTTTGAAACATAGTTTATCTTCAATTTCGACTCTTTAAAATTCAAAATTCAACCGAAAAAAAGAAGAGAAAAACTAGCTAATTTGAATCTTTTTGGAAAAATTAAAAAAATAATTTATGGAACATCATTAGTAATTTTTCCTGATTAAGATTAATTTTAGAATTTTGAAGACATGTTTTAAATAGGTTAAAATCCAATCTACACTTTGTTAGAATATATAACAAATTGGACCAAGCTATATTTCTAACAAAGACAAATCATTATTTCTTCTAGATTTTCCAGAACAAAAATTTTAAAATAAATTCAAAAGACTTTGAAATAAGATTTAAATTTGATTCTACAGATTTTCTAGATTTGCCAGAATTTTTTTTAAAATTTTAATCATAATAAGTTTGAAGAAATATTTCACAAATATTCTTCGTCGAAAAAACAGAAGCTAAAATGAAGAATTAAATTAAAATGTATTTATTATTCTTTACAATAATAAAAAAATTACTTGAATATTGATTTAAATTGTCAGGAAAGAAGAGGAAGGAATTTAAAAGTTAAAAAGGTATATGTGTTTAAAAATCCTAAAATCATTTTAAGGTTGGATTTTTTCTCTAAAATTGTCTTTCTGAAAGTTATAAGAAGCAAAGTAAAAAAAATAATGAATTTATTTAAACAAGTGAAGACCAAGTCTTTAAAATATTCTCTTAGATTTTCAAATTCTATTTGAGTTTTGTCTCTCTTAGAATTAAAAATGTCGGGCAAAGCGAGACCAGCTTGCTAGTAAATAAATACAATTTAAAAAATAGAGGCAGCTCACTGGTAAGTGCTGCTATTTGAGCTATTTTTAGAACAGGCCAGCGGGCTACTCATCTGGTCCTTACGGGCTACCTGGTGCCCGCGGGCACCGCGTTGGTGACCCCTGTTATAGAACCTAATAGTTGAATATAAACACACACAGACATTATGTATAAGCTTTTATTTCATGACTGCTTAAAAAAGGCGGAGGTATGCAACATGTGACAAAATGAAGCCATGCAGCAATGAGTAAGCCACGCCCACAACACGTCGCTGGTTTACTTCCCAGGGCTTAAAGGAAGTTGGTGCTGGCTGCATGTCAATCATCCATCATCTGTCACCACTTGGCTAAATGATGTTTACTTCATGGCTGCTACACAAGTCCATTACTTCTGCTCCACATCTAAACTTCATGTTGCTTCCTTGTAAACATGAGCAGTAGTTTGACATCTTTGCTTGTGTACCGTGTGTGTGTGTGTGTGTGTGTGTGTGTGTGTGTGTGTGTGTGTGTGTGTGTGTGTGTGTGTTCATCCACAGATGATCCTAGCAAGGCCGGGATGCACCTCGGCTTGCAGGGCTCCGTACTCCACCACCTCGCCATCCACCGTGATGATGCCCTGAGGAGACGAGGGCTCCAACCTGAGCGCCCGCACCTTGGCGTGCACCAGATGTGCACAGCTGGAGGCCACGTGCGCGCCCTTCTCCATGGCCAGGAAGAGCTTGAGGAGCGCCGCGCGCGATATCCCCGCCTTCACGTAGAAAAGGTGGATGACGCCGTCGCCCAGAGTGGCGTCCGGCGCCGCCAGCAGGTCCTCGGCCAGGTGGGACTGGTACATGGCCAGCACCAGGACAAAGTCTTCTTGGGGTACCACCACCCAGTGTGCAGGGGGGGGCTCGTCCAGCGGGGGCAGCAAAGAGTCACACAAGCCCGTGGGAGCTTTGTTGGACACACTTTTCTTGGCTTGCAGGGAGTTGTTGGAGTGACAGGAGTTGTGGAAGGAGTTCCGCGTGGAAAAGTCTGCGTCGCTGTGGTGCAACACGCCCGTAGCCTGCTGGCAGCGCGCCGTGGCGGGCAGGTAGGCCAGCTTGCCCTTGTACACTCGCAATGAAGCCAGCCTCACCAGCGTGCCCACCATGAAGCGAGCCGCTCCCACGTGGCGGTACTTCTCGCTCTCGATGTCCACATCCGCCACGAAGCCCCACGCCAGCGACAGGAAGGAGAAGAGGCGAGCGCCGGAGAAGAGGTGGACCGAGACCAGGTCCATGCAGGACACCAGACCTTTGCAGAGCATGAAGCCACAGCTGAGCAGGAGATCCTCTGTGGACACCAGCGAGGCCCTGCAAGACACCAGGTGGGTCACACACACACCTCAACTCTTTATGTGACACCAGGTGGGTCACACACACACCGCAACTCTTTATGTGACACCATAAACACTGTAAATAATAACTGTCATCATGTCATGTAATAACATGTAATATATACATGATGTAAGTATATATGTCATGTAGTAACATTCATAATAACATGTAATATATACATGATGTGAGTATATATGTCATGTAGTAACATTCATAATAACATGTAATATATACATGATGTAAGTATATATGTCATGTAGTAACATTCATAATAACATGTAATATATACATGATGTGAGTATATATGTCATGTAGTAACATTCATGACAACATGTAATATATACATGATGTAAGTATATATGTCATGTAGTAACATTCATAATAACATGTCATATATACATGATATAAGTATATATGTCATGTAGTAACATTCATAATAACATGTAATATATACATGATGTGAGTATATATGTCATGTAGTAACATTCATAACATGTAATATATACATGATGTAACTATATATGTCATGTAGTAACATTCATAATAACATGTCATATATACATGATGTAAGTATATATGTCATGTAGTAACATTCATAATAACATGTAATATATACATGATGTAAGTATATATGTCATGTAGTAACATTCATAATAACATGTAATATATACATGATGTAAGTATATATGTCATGTAGTAACATTCATAATAACATGTCATATATACATGATGTAAGTATATATGTCATGTAGTAACATTCATAATAACATGTAATATATACATGATGTAAGTATATATGTCATGTAGTAACATTCATAATAACATGTAATATATACATGATGTAAGTATATATGTCATGTAGTAACATTCATAATAACATGTAATATATACATGATGTAAGTATATATGTCATGTAGTAACATTCATAATAACATGTAATATATACATGATGTAAGTATATATGTCATGTAGTAACATTCATAATAACATGTTAAAATATATACATGATGTTAATATTTATAATAACAATATGACTAATACTTGTTAATATTTATAATAACAACATCACTAATACTTGTTAATATTTATAATAATAATATGACTAATAATTGTTAATATTTATAATAACAATATCACTAATACTTGTTAATATTTATAATAATAATATGACTAATAATTGTTAATATTTATAATAATAATATCACTAATACTTGGTAATATTTATAATAACAATATGACTAATACTTGTTAATATTTATAATAACAATATGACTAATAATTGTTAATATTTATAATAACAATATCACTAATACTTGTTAATATTTATAATAACAATATGACTAATACTTGTTAATATTTATAATAACAATATCACTAATACTTGTTAATATTTATAATAACAACATCACTAATACTTGTTAATATTTATAATAACAATATGACTAATAATTGTTAATATTTATAATAACAATATCACTAATTCTTGTTAATATTTATAATAACAACATCACTAATACTTGTTAATATTTATAATGACAATATGACTAATGCTTGTTAATATTTATAATAACAATATCACTAATACTTGTTAATATTTATAATAACAATATCACTAATACTTGTTAATATTTATAATAACAATATCACTAATACTTGTTAATATTCAAGTCACCAAATGTAAATGGAGTATTGTTGGTGCTTTTTGGATGGTTATTTATTAGATTTTATGGGCGGAGTAGTGGAGCTCATATTTGGCTCCACTGTAAGCGGACTTTTATTTACTTATTTTATATATTTAGAATGCATTAAAAAAAAATCCATCCGCCGTGTCTTTCATAATGATTGTGAACAATAGGCAAAATTCCCCAAAAAGTGCACTTCCCCTTTAACACATAACACTAATTATAGTTTCACATGTAAACAAGGTGAAGTACAGATATTATAAATAACAAACAAAATGGATAATTTAACATTTAACATCACTTGTATTGTTTGTTGGCAAAGACAGCGATGAGTGGAGAGAGAAGCGCCACACGGACTTCAAGTTTTTGTGTTTCTCACCTTTCTTATCAAAGTGCTGGCACTCTCAACTTTCTTGGGCCCCATAGTGGGCTATTTATTTGATGTACGCCATAAAACAGTGCAGACTATAAGTCACCAAAGCGTGGAATTCTTTGTTTAGGCACTCAGATCCATAAAATGCTAAGTGTTTGTTACATGTGATGATTATAAGAAACTATATAAGAAAACCCAGCCATCATTCAGCTGACAATGAGGCGTACTTAAAGATACCACTTTGTGAACTCTAAAGACAGAACATTGATGTGCTGTTTGCTGATCACTCTTACTTTTCATATCATCTTGGGATGAAAGGATCACTTGATTAGTTACTCTTCTGTTAGTTGGAACTGAGGGAGCTTTTCTACTAGAGTGCAGGAAATAACCAGACAATTATTACTATTTACCTTTGCTTTCCTTCTTGCACCTGCTGCTGACCAATACACGACCTGATTGGTTGTGACAAAGCACCTGCTGACCAATACACGACCTGATTGGTTGTTACAAAGCACCTGCTGACCAATACACGACCTGATTGGTTGTTACAAAGCACCTGCTGACTAATACACGACCTAATTGGTTGTTACAAAGCACCTGCTGACTAATATGTCACCTAATTGGTTGTTACAAAGCACCTGCTGACTAATATGTCACCTGATTGGTTGTTACAAAGCACCTGCTGACTAATATGTCACCTAATTGGTTGTTACAAAGCACCTGCTGACTAATATATCACCTGATTGGTTGTGACAAAGCACCTGCTGACCAATACACGACCTGATTGGTTGTTACAAAGCACCTGCTGACCAATACACGACCTGATTGGTTGTTACAAAGCACCTGCTGACCAATACACGACCTGATTGGTTGTTACAAAGCACCTGCTGACTAATATGTCACCTGATTGGTTGTTACAAAGCACCTGCTGACTAATATGTCACCTGATTGGTTGTTACAAAGCACCTGCTGACTAATATGTCACCTAATTGGTTGTTACAAAGCACCTGCTGACTAATATGTCACCTGATTGGTTGTTACAAAGCACCTGCTGACTAATACACGACCTGATTGGTTGTGACAAAGCACCTGCTGACCAATACACGACCTGATTGGTTGTTACAAAGCACCTGCTGACTAATATGTCACCTAATTGGTTGTTACAAAGCACCTGCTGACTAATATGTCACCTGATTGGTTGTTACAAAGCACCTGCTGACCAATACACGACCTGATTGGTTGTTACAAAGCACCTGCTGACCAATACACGACCTGATTGGTTGTTACAAAGCACCTGCTGACTAATACACGACCTAATTGGTTGTTACAAAGCACCTGCTGACTAATATGTCACCTGATTGGTTGTTACAAAGCACCTGCTGACTAATATGTCACCTGATTGGTTGTGACAAAGCACCTGCTGACTAATATGTCACCTGATTGGTTGTTACAAAGCACCTGCTGACTAATATGTCACCTGATTGGTTGTTACAAAGCACCTGCTGACTAATATGTCACCTGATTGGTTGTTACAAAGCACCTGCTGACTAATATGTCACCTGATTGGTTGTTACAAAGCACCTGCTGACTAATATGTCACCTGATTGGTTGTTACAAAGCACCTGCTGACTAATATGTCACCTGATTGGTTGTTACAAAGCACCTGCTGACTAATATGTCACCTGATTGGTTGTTACAAAGCACCTGCTGACTAATATGTCACCTGATTGGTTGTTACAAAGCACCTGCTGACTAATATGTCACCTGATTGGTTGTGACAAAGCACCTGCTGACTAATATGTCACCTGATTGGTTGTTACAAAGCACCTGCTGACTAATATGTCACCTGATTGGTTGTTACAAAGCACCTGCTGACTAATATATCACCTGATTGGTTGTGACAAAGCACCTGCTGACTAATATGTCACCTGATTGGTTGTGACAAAGCACCTGCTGACTAATATGTCACCTGATTGGTTGTTACAAAGCACCTGCTGACTAATATGTCACCTGATTGGTTGTTACAAAGCACCTGCTGACTAATATGTCACCTGATTGGTTGTTACAAAGCACCTGCTGACTAATACACGACCTGATTGGTTGTGACAAAGCACCTGCTGACTAATATGTCACCTGATTGGTTGTTACAAAGCACCTGCTGACTAATATGTCACCTGATTGGTTGT